>NC_142759.1:22800134-22967219 GCF_054948205.1 Urtica dioica subsp. dioica | reverse complement strand
AACAATCCCACAACTGAAATGGAGAAAAAAAAAATCCAAACACAAAAAAATAAAAAACAGAGACCCCCTTATTGTCCTCAAATCTGGACGAAATGGAGCCGACAACGTTGAAGACCGACACCACCGAGTGACATCGGTTCCACCAAGCCAACAAACTCCACCATGCCATTGATCTCTGTAATTCTGGTTGCTCAGGAAAGCAAGATGTCGTTCACAATGTTGAGACAATGTGTCCGACAACTTGTTTCAACACAAGTAATGAATAGATAACAAAGAGTATGAAAGAGTAAGAGACACACAAATTGGTTACTCAGTTCGGTGCAACGTCACCTACGTCTGGGGGCTCACAGCCAGTTGAAATGATTTCACTATAATGTAGTCAATAGTACAAATAGGACTTATATGAATACAACAAATATCAATGACCTAGAAACTATTACCACGAGTGATTACCAAGACCAGAGACTCCCCCTGAATTTGAGACATCTCTCAATTCCACTCTTCGAGCACTCCCCTATGCTCGGTGAACTTCAGTCTTCAACGCACGTGAAACTTCAATCACGTAAAGAAAAAACCCAAATCTCACAAACACTCAATTTTCTGGAATAGTATTTGAAGAATAACACCGCTCTTAAACAAAAAACAATTAGTTTCCCAATCCGCCAATCGTGCACGTCTAGGAACTCTAATTTTTTTTTGTTTAAAGTGTCAAGACTGCTAATGGGGGGAGTGCACGGCTATTATAGCAGTCATACATCTCTGGAAGTAAATCTACGGTTTCCTTACCCATACACGCGAGAAGATCACCAAGGAAAACTTCTGCGAAGCAATCTGGCAAAGCAGGAAACTTATCAGAAAAACAGTCTGCGCACAAGAAAAATGATGTCTCGACAAATGCTAAGGCATAAAGACCGACATCTTTCTTCAACGACTTGCACTAAAAAATAACGCCAACTCGAACGTATCAACAATCTCCATATGGAGCCGTAGAGCTCCACCCATGGCGACGAGCACCACCTAAAGCCGCAAACCACCACCCATAGCCGCATTTAAAGGGGCGTCGACTCTTTTGGGGAGAAGGCAAATCCGAGAACTTCCGACATCGAGAAAAAATCCAAAAGGAATGGTAGAGAAAAAAAAGCTTTCGGTCACCATTAACGACGGTGACGAAGCAAAATTAAACTTTAATCTCAACTCCTTTGAAACTAATATTTGTAAACCCCCCTCCCAGGTCGAACGATGAGCTCGTCTGAGGGCAAGCTTAGGGTCAACCCAGGAGGAGAGCGGCGCAAGGATGTTTTTTTTTTTTTTGACAGAGGCGCAAGGATGTTTAATGACTATTGTTTTTCTATGTTACAAAAATATGAAAAAAAAAAAGGAGTCGAAGTAATAAGAAAATATTAAGATAATATAATTTAAAATTACAAATACATTTAAGAATAATAATTATTTTTCTCAAACAAACGAAGAAACCGTAAGCTTTTGGTTACCTACCTACTAGGCTACTACCGCACGTTTCCGTATTAAGTAACTTTTCAGCCAATTTCTCGGCCAATAAATATCTTTTATTTATTTTTTGCTCAGAACAATTAATATCTTTTCATGCGAACACGCGTTCACACTTCACACCCGTACACGAATACACACCGTAGATCTCGTCTTGGCTCTTCCACACGTGTATGAGTTGAGTTAGTCAAGATATACACTCTTACCATACTATTTTTGTTTTCAGCGAAAAAAAAACCATACTAATTTTTATGGATTAAATTTGTGAAATAGGGTAATGATACAAGCAGTGAGGTCATCTCATCTGTCCTATTCTAAAGATGTATCCGTGCATTAATTTTGTGGTATGCATTGAGTTGAGTTAGTCCTATAAAATAATAAATAAGTACATAACGTTATAAAACACTTTCCTTCCTATAGACAAAGATTTCATAAAATTGCGAAAAAGAGATTCAATTCAGCAATATCCAAAATCAAATAACAAAAGATGGAACGCAGGAATTACTGGCTGGTGATACAAGTAGTGACGTCACTGCTGAGCATAACGGGGTTAATACCGTTGTCGGCGTCCGCATCGGAATCCACCAAATCGGCGGTGTTTCTTTCCCCGAAATTCGAGCTCGAACCGGGTTCGGTGGTCAACAAATACTTCATCGACGTCGAGTTCCCTCGAGGCCACATCGGCGTGAAGAGCTTCGACGCCGAGGTGGTCGACGAGTCTGGAAACCCCGTCCCTCTCCACGAGACCTACCTCCACCACTGGCTCATCGAGCCCTACCACGCGCCAACAAAGCGCGTCGTCAATGGGGCGGGACTCTCGTTCGTTCAAAACTCGGGCGTGTGCCAGGGCAACTTCCTCCGGCAGTACTTCGGGCTCGGCTCCGAGACGCGGAAGACGCCCACGCGCCTACCCGGGCCGTACGTGACCGAGGCCGGGAAGTTTGAGGACGAGCGGTGGATGCTGAACGTGCACGCGATCGACACGCGCGGCGCCGAGGACAAGCTTGGGTGCACGGAGTGTCGGTGCGACCTGTACAACGTGACGGTGGGTTTGAAGGCGGGTTATAAGGGAGGCTTGTTTTGTTGCAAAGACCGGTCTCGGTGCAGGCTCAGAGAAGGCGGTCATGGCCGTGACGGGAAGAGAACCCTGTTTCTCCGGTACACCGTCACTTGGGTTGACTGGTCAAACTCTGTTTTGCCTGTCGAGATCTATATTTTGGACGTTACTGACACCAATGATGACCATAAGAATGGAGCTCACGCCCATCATAAATGCCATGTAAGTTCTGATTCGATAGGGATGTTTGGCTTTACTTGTTCTTGAAAAATATGGTTTCGTTTTTTTTAAAAAAAAAAAAAAAAAAAAACCCCTAAATTGACTACTCTGTCTGTTCTTAGAAAACATTTACCTTTGGTATAAAAATTACTCTCAATATTATTGTGTAACAAAGATGTAAACAGATCAGAAACCAACGAAAACATCAAAATCTTGTTTTCAAATTTGTTTTGAGTTCTCTTTTGGTCTGATTTATTTAAGCATTAATTTTTGTTAAAAATGTCACGAAATTGGCAAATTCGAAGAGTTAGTCATGACCTCTTTAAAGAAACAAATGATACATCTCCTATCGAATCGATGTGAACAACTTCCTGATAGTTTTGTTAGATAAATATTATTATAGCAAACCAGTCACTTCTAGTAAACTTGTTAGCTTATGTTTGTATTTTATTTATAAAAACAGAACATATATTTTTATGGGGCATGTTTTGTGATTTATTCTTCGACGGTTAATATTCTCATTTTGTCGCATCAGGTCGAGTATGAAGTTGCGGAATCTTGCGACGCAAGTAACAACTGTGTCGACACAAGGAGGAACACGGTGAAGATCCCGAGAGGCGGACACGTTGTATACGCCGTTTCTCACCAACACACTGGCGGAATCGGCTCTACCTTATACGGAGAGGCAAGCTCTTATTCATTTATCTTATTTTAGTTGTTTGAAAAATCGAAATGGCATTTCATAATGAAGCTCTTTTGACATGATGGTTATACATTGTAATTGGGGTTTCAGGATGGGAGGGTGTTGTGCGAGTCGAACCCGATTTACGGGCGGGGAAATGAAGCCGGTGACGAAGAGGGCTACATCGTGGGGATGTCAGTGTGTTATCCAGAACTGGGGTCGGTGAAGATTCTCGACGGGGAGTCTCTACTTCTCGAGGCTCGATATAATAGCAGCCGAGAACACACCGGAGTTATGTCTCTTTTCTACGTTGTTGTCGCGGACAAGCTGCCCAATCCCGAGCCACTGGCCGAGCCTACGCTTGTTGGCCGATACGCAAAATGGTTTTGAAGAGTTTAAAATTTTGTTTGTGGCCTAGTGTGTGGGTTAATTACATTGGTATATGGAATTAAGTTTTGTTAATTAAGCATACTGATCAAGATACACTACGGCATAATGTTAACGTGAAGTCCAATAGATTTTCTATTGGAATTTGCAACTGGCTAAGCCTATTCAAGTTTAAGAATTTTATTTTGTCGTTGCAGATTTTTATTTTTATTTTTAGTCAATCTACTTATGTGGCACATTATTTATACCATTTTTACCCTTATTGATTAGTTAATATAATTTATTTTCGTAATTAATAAAATCTAATTTATTATTCAAAATCCTTAATTATTAGGATCTCAGTTATCTCTCTCTCTCTCTACTTTCACGTTTACTCTCTCTCTCTCTCTCTCTCTCTCTCTCTCGCACTACTACAAATTCACATTTCTAGTGCGGAAGGGTATTAGGTGCGACATATCGCATCTAATATTCGCACCTAAGCCAATATTAGATGCGACATGTCGCACCGGATACTCCGTCAGATGACTAAAAATTTCGCTAATGTTTAGTGGTATCCGGTGCGACATTGTCGCACCTGATGTGTTTTTGTCGCTCCTATTACTTTTAGGTGCGACAAAGTCGCACCAAATACCATTAGGTGCGACTAATGTCACACCTAATAGTTTTAAAATTTAAAGTTGCCAGGCATATTCCCCCTAAATTTTTCGGGTTTGGGATTTCATATCCGATGCGACAGTTGGTGCGACATGTCGTACCGGATATTATTATTAGGTGCGACATCGTCGCATCTAATAGTTTTAGGGGTTTAAAAACCCCAAACGCCTTCTTCTTCTTCCTTGATCGAAATTTTCTTCAAGTTTTGCCGACCCTCCTTTGCCGAAGTTGCGTCCTCCGACACCTCGCTGCCCCACCACCCGTCGTCCTTCCTTTGCCCGCCGCGTCCAACCTCGCCGTCCTCCTCCAAGGTACGTCTCTCTCTCTCTCTCTCCCCATCTCTCTTTCAATCTCACTCAGCTCTCTCTCCATCTCCGACCAGTTTGTCCCGCCCCGCCGCCTGCGACCCCCACTCCGGCGCCGTGACCAGCCCGCCGCCCCGCTGCCCCACCGCCCCGCCACCAGCGCCGCTGCCCTGGCCGCCCCTCGTCAATCCCTGCCGCCCCGCTGCCCCACCGCCCCGCCACCCTGATGCCCCGCGTCCAGCCCCGCCGCCCCGGTACGTCTCTCTCTCTCTCTCACCTTTATCCCCATCTCACTCTGTCTCTCTGCAGGTTCGTCCCGCTCCCAACGACCAGCCCCGCTCGCCGCCCGTGAACAGCCCGCTTGTCGACACCGACTTGCCGCAGCCCGGGACCAGCCCGCCGCCCCGCTGCCCCGCCACCAGCGCCGCTGCCCTGCCCGCCCCTCGTCAATCCCTGCCGCCTCGCCGCCCCGCTGCCCCACCGCCCTGCCACCCCGCTGTCCCGCGTCGAACCCCGCCGCCCCGGTACGTCTCTCTCTCTCTCTCTCTCTCTCACCTTTAGGACCCATCAGGAGGAGAGCGTGATCCCCCGCAGATGCCGAGGAAGAAGCAGGGACCAACGACTGGCCTCGATTCTGCGAGAGCTGGTGTTGGGACCCCTGGGGCGAACATAGTTCGCTACGATCAGACACATCAGGCGTTCTACCAAGACGTCAGGGAGCAAAATACGTTGATCGGGACGTTCCAAAACCGATTAGGAAACCTGATCAAGAGTACCATTCCAGTCGACCTCCCAGACTGGAATCATGTGCCTGCGCAAAGTGTGGCGGCTCTTATGAACTCGATTCATAACGAGTACCGCTTCGTTTACGCTCATCCCGACACTGGCGAGCTTGTGCCTGTAGATCCTATTTACAACGAGATTGATATGGCTATCATTCGCGATGCAAAGAGGATGCGCCGTGGCCAGAAGTCGAGGTTGTCGCTGTTGGTGAATCAAGCTCACATCAGACACGAACAATTGCTCTGATGCGACACGTTGGAGATGATTCTACCATATAACCATATTAATGCGGAAAAATAATTAATTACGCTGATCATAAGCTAATTAAATTATGGTTATAATTAACAAGATCTAGTTATGTTTAATTAATTTAATTCACGAGAGCATATTTATCAAGCAACCGATTTGAGCGAAAAACGAATACTTACATTGATTTTCAGTTCAGCTACAGAACGCTCCTAAACCAATCGCGTACTCCTTGCGTCGTCTTGATGAAGGACTCGAGGATGACACCTTAGTCTTCCGAAACGTAATCTCCGAGACGAATAAGAAAGATGAGTGGGCACAGTCTTTATCTCACTAGATCACGAAACTAGGTGTTTCGAGATCTCTCTCTTATTTTACTAAGAATGGAAACGAATTTCCGAGGGGAAGGAGAGGCAGAAGTGCACGGCCAAGGTAGGCTAGAGTGCACGAAATTTTTCTAAAAAAATTGCTTTTTCTTGCCTTCTCATGAACCCCTATTTATAGTAGTAAAAGGAGATATTCATGGAATCTTCCAGAATATTTTATTTCCTTTTATTGTGTTCACACTGGTGGATTAAATCTAGGCCCTTGGATCTCAACAAGTGAATCCTATTTTTTCTCTCATCCATCAGATCAATATCTATGGGATATTATTCTCTATTTAAATAGAGAATATTTTATTTAGTGAGAGAATAAAGGAGAATATATTATTTCCCTTTTAAATATATTCTCATATATTCTCCTAAATACTTTCCTTTAAATAACTAAGGAGAAAATATTGGTAAATACCAATATTATAAAAATCGGTTTTTAGGCACACGACCAATGGGAATTTGCGCAACTCCCATGCCAAAATTCCCAAATCCGATTTTCATATTTTGTGCAAGGCCCAATTGCTTAAAACCCAATTAATCATTTATTTACTTGGTCCAACAATAAACAAATAATTAATAATTGTTTATTTACTTGATCAAACAATAAATAAACAATTCTACCATAAATATTTATTTAATTATGCGAATACCCGTTTTCCAGAATTAATGCTGTCAATCACAATTACAACAAGTGAGATTAATAATGATAAACATTATTATACGAAAGTTCTTATCCGCCTTTATCAGAGCCGAATCGAGGACTATGGACCTAGTAATAGAAGCTTAACAAATCCGATGATAAAGACGAAATAGTCATTTCTATTTTTCCATCGATTCGTCTAATCTTGGTCAAATACTCCACCTTGTAAGCCAAGACTGAACTCTCCTTTATACTAGAATTATATTTACTCATCGTGACGAGTGTCCACTGATATAGTCAGTTCGTGATCAAGATCCTCCAGGTTCAACCCGTGTCAAGAGAAGTCAATTTTTCCGTTATACTTCTCTTGATACATATCAGCCCTAAGCATTGTTGCTTCCCCAACGAAAGATTCTTTCGACGTTACTTACTTCGAAAGTGCTAGCAATCTATCGGTTCTGGAATCAACCCTTAGGTGAGAGAACATTAACCTTCTTTCAGGAAGGCTGGATTCCGTATCTGTAAATCATTTCCCACTCGAATTATGCTCCGAGAAAACTCCCAAGACATAAGCTGTGATTAGCATGAATAGCCTTTTAGCGAATGAGTCAAAGAGCTCAGTAACATAACCTAGTGTCCATCATCACTTCATGATTTAGATCAAGTCTCACCGTGACCATCATAGTGGCCTCCGTTAGTGTGTCGTAACGGTCCTTAAACGACACATCTACAACCAAGGCATGTCCAAGTCGTACACTTACCACAAGTGTAGAATGCTCACACATAGTGATCAGCCTTCACCTATGTGTTCCACATATATGACTTTAGATATAGCTTTCCAGGCGTATATCAGTCATCGACCTCGTTTTAGCTCACCGCCCGAACTCAGGTGCCCAGCACGTGACTCAGTTTAATACGGAGGCTATGGAAAATAGTTTTTATTGATTCTAATTGTTTATAACTCAACCCACTAATCATATAATGCTAATAAAGTAATTTTATTATCGAATTTAGTAATCATTTATTCATTATCTTCAAGCGGGCAATATTCCCAACAGTCGCAACTCTTCTTCAAGACATTTTGCGGGAGTAAGGATCTCGCTAAAAACGAAACTCCCGAAGGCTATAACTAGGAAGCCTGGTTGAAAGCAATAGAGACGTTCGACTCGCCGGAGCATAAGGTATGAGTTGAACTTCCGATGGTTATTTGAATTTCTTAATATTGAACTTAACAAATTTATGTCTCGCAGGCAAAGTCTGTCCGCAACCGGGAAAATTCGAAGAAGAAGAAGAAGAAGACGGAGGCGAGATAAGGGTCGCTTAGTTTTTTTGGTCATCGCTCGAGGAACGTAAGTCGCTTAATATTAATATGCAATATATATGTGATTCATATTTTAATGTTGAAAAATTACAGCGAAGGGAAGATGGGACTATAGGCTCGGCTTTAGTGATATGGTCAGAAAAACACCATGACGCTAAGGGATCATGGATGACGGACTTCGCGAAGTCGCAATTACTTAAATTATTCTTATCTGATAAGTTTTTTGTGGTTTTTTTTAAGGATCAAATCACCGCCCAAACGTTAGATATTTTGCCGCAAGCGGCGGAGCAAAACACCGTGATCTCCCAAGAAGATGTAGAGATGTACGCGATGCGCGACGTTTTGGGAGTATGCAGAGACTGGGAAGTCGGTTTAGGGCCTTCGATCCCAAGGTCATCGCTGGGTGTTGCCCAAATGGATGCCCAATAAGCCGAGCTGCAGGAGATGCGCAACAGATCGCCTTCCTCAGCCATATGCACAACCAGCCTCCCACGACTCCCCAACCTCTGTCTGCATCGCAACCAGGTGGGACTGATCAGCAGACGCCAGGTTCCACGCCGGGTTCTACGCCTAGTTCTATGGATTTCTTGCGAGACCGTCCTTACGGAAGCGGCGGAGCGAGCGGCAGCGCGTCAGGCAGGGTGGACGAGGACGCGGAAGCGGTTCCCAAAGTTATGGCAACTTATTCGGTAGAGGGAATTCTACTATCGATAAGTCTTATAGGAAAAAAAATTAGGAATTAATTTTTTCGCTTTTTTAGAATGAATTTGTATTTTTAATTAAGAATTCTATTTTCAGAATATTATTTCTAATTAATTTAGAATTTTGTTAATTAATTTTTATTTAATTCTAAATGAATTTTGATTTAATTTTCTAATTTTGTAATTTTTTTTAATTAAAAAAACATATTCGGTGCGACAATATAATGGCGGGAACGTTATTAGGTGCGACAATGTCGCACCCGATATGAGTTTACCCGTCAATTTCATTAAATTTGGCAGAAAAATAGCTTGAACATTTGGTGCGACATGTCACACCTAAAAGTGTCGCACCTAAAGGTATGATTAATAGGTGCGACATGTCGCACCTAATGCCTTTAGCGACGGGCCTTTAGGTGCGACTTAGTCGCACCTAATAAACTTTTAGGTGCGACATTTTATGTATCTGGTACGACATACTTCGCACCGGATGACGATTTTTGTCCTAGTATCGTCACATTTTTTTAGCTATGGATAAAGATCAAAAACATTAAAAGCACAAATAATAATCGTTAATAGGTTTTTGCTTTAACTAATAGTCGGTAATAACTGTTAATAATTTTCTACCAGAAAGCTATTATCAATTATTACCGACTATTAACTACGATGCTGTTGTTTTTTTTACTTCCGTCATAGTTAAAAATGTAATGAAGAGATAGAGATAGAGAGAGAGAGAGTATTTAGGTATAGATAAATTATTTTTCAATTAATTTATTTTTTACAAAGAATGAGGAGAAAAAAATAAGGATAATTTTGTCTTATTGCATTAAAGATCAGCTAATTACCAAATATATGTATACAAATGCGCCACTTCCCATTAGGCTTTTTAACCATGACCACGTTGGCCACCCACTTGGGGTACTTGGCTTCTCGGATGAAGCCAGCGGAGAGAAGCTTTTTGACATCTTCATTTATCGCTAGGTATCGTTCAGGGTTGAACGCGTCTAGCTTGTACCTTCTCAATGATGTTTTTATCGTCATTTAATCGGTGCACAATCACATCGGCGTCTATACCAGGCATGTCTGCATGTGTCCACGCAAAGACACCCTTAAACTCCCGAAGGAAGGACGCGAGTTGAGTTTTGATGGCGAGAGGGAGTTGTGCACCGATCTTCACAACCTGGTCAGGCTTAGCTTCGTCGAGAACGATCGAAGTGAGATCCTCGGGGGTGTCCACTTTCAACCTCTCGATTTCGTCACGGGGGTCTAGTTCCCCGAGCTGCCGTGCGTCCTTTTGATCACACAGGTAGTCGTCTTCTAGCTGGTAGATCGTGTTAACCTTTTTTTCAGCGGGCTCGCCATCCACGCCCTGGACGTAGCATATCCTTGCTTGGGTTTGATCGCCAGCCATGACGCCAATTCCCTCCTCGGTAGGGAATTTCACCAGTAGGTGATATGTGGATGTGATGGCCCTTAGTCTGTTCAATGTGGGTCGCCCAATGATTACATTGTAGGGCGACTCCTGGTCGACCACAAGAAATGGGACCATGTGAACGACTTCGATACCTCCGGTAGTTCCGAAGGTGACCGGTAAATCAATGATTCCTTCGGTCATGACCTTTTCTCCCATGAACCCAAACAGAGGTGTCTCGGTTGGGATGGGGCAGAGCCCCCCGAGCTTCATGAACTCTAGGGTGGTCTTAAAGATTATATCGGTTGCGCTGCCGTTATCGATAAGAACTCTCTTCACCAGGTTGTTGGCCACCTGGGCTTTAAGGACTATAGCGCCATTATGCAGGTGCACAACTCGCTTGGCCTCTTCATTGGTGAACTATATCATATCGTGTCGTACGGACGGAGGTTCCTCATAGGTGAGGTTAACCTGCCCGGCAAGGCCTTCTTGAGAGGCAGCCCTGAGAAGCTTTTTTCTTTGCCGGGCTGAATCCCCGTCTTGCAACCCACCTAGTATGGTGGTGACGACGTGGAGTTGCGCATCGGCCGTAGTCGCGACTGCGGTGCGGTCGGTGTTAGTGTTGGTTCCTCCACCTTTCTCAAGCTGTGGCCTGTTGTTGGCCAGGACCGCAGCACCTATCATGCGAAGGACAAACTCTTTGAGTTTGCCCTTTTGGATTAATGTCTCAATTTGCCTCTTAAGATGGAAGCATTGAGCGGTCATGTGACCGTATTCCTGGTGGAACTCGCAATAACGGGACCGGTCGCGAGATGCGGGGCCGCCCTTCATTGGAGTTGGAGCAGTGAACTTGTCACGCGCCACAGCGTAGATTTGCTCTACCAGGGCGTTCAAAGGGGTGTAATGTGAGTAGTCTCTGAAGTTGCTCGCAAGACACGGCTTTTGAGACGTAGGGGGTCGGCTTTCGGAAGCTTGACCTCCCTTATTCACTCTTTTGCATGGGTTGCCTGGCTCGTTGCCGGACTCATCCCGACGGCGGGAGCTTTTGTTGTTGCTCCTGCGGCCGTCGAGGTAATCTTCTATTCCCATGAAGGTTTTGGCTCGGTTCATTAACTCGGCCATCGTGGAAGGGACTCTGCCGACGACGGACTTTAGGAAGTCCCCAGTGCGCAAGCCCTCAATGATGGCTGTAATTGCGTCACTGTCGTCAAAGCAGTCAACCTTGTTCGATTCCGCGGTGAATCGGGTGAGGTACTGTCTCAAGGACTCGTTATTCTCTTGCCTGATTGACCATAAGTACATCTTGGTCTTCTTTTGGACCATCGCTGTAGCAAATCGTGCTAGGAACATGTCCTTTAGGTCTTTGAACGATTGGATGCTCCCTGGTCTTAAATTCTTAAACCACTCAAAATCGGGTTCGGTGAGGGTAAGACTAAAAGCCTGGCACAAAGCCCCAGGTGAGACGCCCTGCATTGTCATCCAAGTTTCGTAATGTTGGATGTGATACGTAGGATCGGTTTTTCCATTGTAGGGAGGGAGATTTGGGAGTTTGAAGTTTCCCGTGCACACCTTAGCAAGGATTTGGGCAGTGAAGGGCGAGGAATGTTCTTCTACGACCCCGTATGTGTCACCGGCCAAACCGCCTTATCACGTAGATCATGCACTTTGTTACGAAGGTTGTGAATCATGGTGACGACATTGAGGCCAGTGTTGGGGGTCACTCCCTATTCAGGAGGAGTCACCTGGCGTCTTTCATTCCACCATTGATTGGGGCCGCAGGGTTGTGACCCTTGCGAGCACTTAGCCTCTCTCGGAGGTCCTCGCCACGGTCGTTCCGTTGGGCGGTAAGCCGATCTCTAAGATCCGGCTCGATGGTATAGGGGCGTGAGCTTCGAGCCACACGCCTCACTCACCGAGTCGTTGGACCTTTCCTGACATTACCTCTTTGACCGAGTCGGTCATGGGCTGATCGTCGGGAGGTTTCCTCTTGAGAGGAGATTGGTATTGCCTTTGTCTTAGGTGGTGGGTTTGACGGACCGACTTCGATCTCAATGGGGAGTTTCCCGTCTTTGGTGAGAGAAGTCTTGACATCCGCCGAAATCTCCAAGCCTTCATATTCGGGGTCATAGTCATGTCCCTTGTCTATGAGGTCCTCGGATTCCCCGTGGGGGACGCCTTGCATACGCGTCTTGCCCGCCAGTTGGCGATGGTACTTTACATTGGCTATCTTTAGTTGGCGGATTTTCTCCTCCATCTCGAGGATGCGGTCGTCCCGACTGTCCTGAGGTGGAGGGGGCGAGGGAGTGTGGCTCTCGTCGTTGAGAGACTCCTCATCGCCTTGCGCTCGGGAGCGCAAGAAGTATTTCTTCACTCCACTTGCATTTTCGGGGTTATTCACGCCCTCAGAACGAACGGGTGGTTGACCACTCATGTCTTTCTCAAGTCGAGGAAGAAGGGGTCGAGCTGTAAAAGGGATTTCGGGCTGTATAAGTCGGGAAGTACCCTCCATCTAGCGCCAAAATTTTGTCGCACGAAAATGAACAACGATTAATTACCTCGGGCGGTTCGATCCAAGGCCGGACAAAGTGATCGCACCCGGGCCAAAAATGTGAACTCGTGGACCGAGTTGCACCCTCCAGACCCTGAGGTGTGTTTTGGAGGGTGTGACCGTGCCAAAGGATGGCTGCCTACGTACCCGTTAATTGGGATCAGGTCAGAACGTAGTTCAAGTTGAGTGTGGAGGGCTATCTTGGGCTCGAAGGTTGAGAATCCAAGGCTTTAGAGTAGGAACCGGCTCGTAGCTTCTAGTGAAGACTTTAGATGGGTCGCTTACCTCGTAGCTCGGAGTTCTAGCTCAAGGGCCGAGAAGCGAGAGAACAGTGTGTACACTGCAGACGGATCACAAAAGTGGAGCACGCTCCCTCTCGTTCAGGGGGTCCTTGAAGTTCTGAGCCGAGGGAGGAGGAGTGCGCGCTCTTGGAATGTCACAAGAGCGCGGGAGATGAGAGAGTTCGAGAGAGAGAGAATAGGATGATTTTTGGATTGCTCTTGCTATGCCAAAAATGAGATGTCTTTACCTCCCCCAAGGGGGGGTATTTATAGTTTTGGAGGAGGCCTTGGGCCGGCCCGCTCAAGGCCCGCCGGATGGACGGGCGCGGGGCGCGCGAGGCACAGTGCCCGAACGGGCACAGGGCGCACAGAGCGTGGTGCCTGGACGGACGCAGGGCGAGATGCTTGGACGGGCGCGGGGTGCCCGGCCGAGGCAGCAGGAGCACCCGGCCGAGGGAGCAGGGGCGCTCGGCCGGGGCAGCAGGGACACCCGGCCGAGGTAGCTGGAGTGCTCGGCCGGGGCAGCAGAGGCGCCCGGCCGAGGCAGCAGGCGCACTCGGCCGGGGCTGCAGGCGTACCCGGCCGAGGCAGCAGAAGCACTCGGCCGGGGCAGCAGGGGCGCTCGTCCGGGGCAAAAGGAGTTCTCGGCCGAGGCAGTAAGGCGCTCGGCCGAGGGGGCGCAGTGCGCGCGCGGGCCTGGACGCAGGGGGGCGCGGGAGCGCGCGCTGGCTGGGATGCCCGGGGGCGCGCGCGGGCCGGGACAAAGCATGAGGAGATATACATTGCATTTGAGCAATCTTATACATGAATTCCATATCTATGAGAACTTCACAAAGTTACTCACGACATCATCATAACTTAGTACTTCACCAATAGGTCCTGTTCGGAATCACATAGTGAGTCCGAACTCTGAGTTTCTCAAATGGCATGTCTCATTTCAGGATTTAGGTAAGCATGATGCAATTCATATGTAGTGACTTCGAGACATAAGAGGTTAAATGGTTTGCTCTTATTTTGTCTCTAGAAGTGCACTGGTCAATTCAGTACCTTTAGAAGATACCTAGAAGAGCTATAGAGTCTCCAGCTCTCAATGTCCCATAACGAGACACCATAGATTCTCCTAACAATCGTACGAAGGTCAATAGCCCTTTGACCCTTAGATTGCGAATATATCGTTTTAAGCAAACTACGAAGAGTTTGTTCATGCAAAATCTACATTTGTCTTTTCGTAAGTTGTTAACTTTGTTTATGGACTAAAAGACTAAGGTTTTATCATAAAGCTTCAAACAGACATGGGAGAATGAAAGAACGTTTCAACTTTTATTAATGATTCAGCAGTTGCAAGCAAGACTCTACGTGAGACTTTATCACATCGAATGTACATAAGTAAAGACTACTGTTACCGGTCGTTTTCGGGACACCGGAAATTCAAAAACAATTCAAGACCGGCCGAGCTTCGCCGGCCGGAAGCCCAACGGGCCCCGGCCCACCAGGCCCGAGCGCCCTGACGCACCCACGGCCCAACAGGGCCGGCGCGCGCGCACCTGCACCCCCGGCCCAGTGGGCCTTAGCGCGCCCTAGCGCGCCTGGCCCGCGCGTGCTCGCGCGCCCCGGCCCTCGCGCGCCCCGGCCCTCGCGCGCCCCGGCCCTCCCGGCCGTCCCGGCCCGCGCGCGCTCCCGCTCCCTGGGCGTCCCGGCCCGCGCACGCTCCCGCGCCCCGGCCGTCCCGGCCCGCGCGCACTCCCTCGCTCCCGGGCGCCCCGGCCCTCGCGCGCTCCCGCGCCCCGGGCGTCCCGGCCTGCACACGCCCCAGCGCCCCGGCCGAGCGCCTCTGCTGCCTCGGCCGGGCGCTCCTGCTGCCCCGGCCGAGCGCCCCTGCTGCCTCGGCCGGGTGCTCCTGCCGCCTCGGCCGGTTGCCCCTGCTGCCCCGGCCGAGCGCCCCTGCTGCCCCGACCGAGCGCCCCTGCTGCCTCGACCGGGTGCTCCTGCCGCCTCGGCCGGGAGCCCCTGCCGCCCCGGCCGAGCGCCTCTGCTGCCTCGGTCGGGCATCCCTGCTGCCCCGGCCGAGCACTCCTGCTGCCTCGGCGGAGCGATCCCACTGCCTCGGCCGGGCACACCCGCTGCTGGGCACGTCGCGCCCTGCCAAGTCTCGCGCCCCGCGCCGATCCAGACGACACGCCCTGCGCCCTCCTGGGCGTTGTGCCTCGCGCACCCCGCTCCCGGCCACCCGGTGGCCCTCAAGGGGCCGGCCCAAGGCCTCCTCCCAACACTATAAATACCCCCCCCCTAAGGGGAGGGAAAGACACACACTTTCTCATTGGGAAATTCACAAAACTCTTCTCTCCCACTCGAGAATCCTCTCTTCTCCAATGCTCTTGTGACAATCCAAGAGCACGCGCTCCTCCTCCCTTGGCTCAAAAATACAAGGATCCCCCTCCACGAGAGGGAGGGCGCTCCTTTTCTGCGACCCGAGCTTCTGCAGTACACACTGCTCTCCTGCTTCTGGGCAATTGAGCTAGAACTCCGAGCTACGAGGCAAGCGACCCCTCTAAAGTCTTCACTAGAAGCTACGAGCTGGGTCCTACTCTAAAGCCTTGGATTCTCAAGCCTCCGAGCCCAAGATAGCCCTCAACATACAAATTCAACTACGTTCTGACATGATCCCGACTAAAGGGTACGTAGGCAGCCAACCTTTGGCACTGTCACACCTCCCAAAACACACCTCAGGGTCGAGGGTGCATCTCGGTCTACGAGCTCCCATTTTAGGCCTGGGCGCGGTCACTTGGTCCGGCCTTGGATCGAACCGCCCGAGGTATTTAATCGTTGTTCATTTTCGTGCGACAACATTTTGGCGTTAGAAGGAGGGGACTTCCCGACTTACACAGCCCGAAATCCCTACTACAGCTCGACCCATTTCTTCTCGACTCGAGAAAGACATGAGTGGTCAACCACCCGCTCGTTCTGAGGGCGTGAATAACCCCGAAAACGCAATCGGGGTGAAGAAATACTTCCTACGCTCCCGAGCACAAGGCGACGAGGAGTCTCTCAACGACGAGAGTCACACTCCTTCGCCCCCTCCACCTTAGGACAGTCGGGACGACCACATCCTCGAGATGGAGGAGAAAATCCGCCAACTAAAGATAGCTAACGCAAGGTACCACCGCCAACTGGCGGGCAAGGCACCTGCGCAAGGCACCCCCCACGGGGAATCTGAGGACCTCATGGACGAGGGACATGACTATGACCCCGACTATGAAGGCTTGGAAATTTCAGCGGACGTCGAGACTTCTCTCACCAAGGACGGGGAACTCCCTGTTGAGATCGAAGCCGGTCCGTCAATCCCGTCGCCTAAATCAAAGGCAATACCGATCTCCTCTCAAGAAGAGACCTCCCGACGTTCAACCCATGACAGACTCGGTCAAAGAGGCAATGTCAGGGAAGTTCCAACAACTCAGCGAGTGAGGCGTGTGGCTCGAAGCTCATGCCCCCATACCGCCGGGCCGGATCTTAGAGATCGACTTACCGCCCAACGGAACGACCGTGGCGAAGACCTACGGGAGAGGCTAAGTGCTCGCAAGGGTCACAACCCTGCGGCCCCAATCAATGGGGACCCTCGCACGGCTCAGGGGTCGAATGAAAGGCGCCAGGTGACTCCTCCTGAACAAGGAGTGACCCCTAACACTGGCCTCGATGTCGTCACCATGATTCACAATCTTTGTAACGAAGTACGTGACTTGCGTGAAGGCGGCTTGGCCGGTGATGCATACGGGGTCGTAGAAGAACATTCCTCGCCCTTCACTGCCCAAATCCTTGAGACATTAATCCAGAAGGGAGAGCTCAAAGAGTTTGTCCTTCGCATGGGAGGAGCTGCAGACCCCACCGACAACAGGCCACAGCCTGAGAAAGGTGGAAGGGCCACAACCAACAACGACCGCACCGCGGTCGCGGCTACGGCCGATGCGCAACTCCACGTCGTAACCACCATCCTAGGTGGCTTGCAAGACGGGGACTCGACCCGGCAAAGGAAAAAGCTCCTCAGAGCTGCCTCTCAAGAAGGCCTTGCCGGGCAAGTTAACCTCACCTATGAGGAACCTCCGTCCGTACCTCACGAGATGATACAATTCACCAATGAAGAGGCCAAGCGAGTTGTGCACCCGCACAATGACGCTATAGTCCTTAAGGCCCAGGTGGCCAACAACTTGGTAAAAAGAGTTCTTATTGATAACGGGAGCGCAGCCGATATAATTTTTAAGACCACCCTAGAGCGCATGAAGCTCGGGGGGCTCCGCCCTGTCCCGACTCAAACCCCTCTGTTTGGGTTCACGGGAGAAAAGGTCATGACTGAAGGAATCATTGATTTGCCAGTCACCTTCGGAACTACCGGAGGTATCGAAGTCGTTCACATGGTCCCCTTTCTTGTGGTCAACCAGGAGTCGCCCTACAATGTTATCATTGGGCGACCCACGTTGAACAGACTAAGGGCCATCACATCCACATATCACCTGCTGGTGAAATTCCCCACCGAGGAGGGGATCGGCGTCATGGCTGGGGATCAAACCCAAGCGAGGATATGCTATGTCCAAGGCGTGGACGGCAAGCCCGCTGAAAAAAGGGTTAACACGATCTACCAACTAGAAGACGACTACCCGTGTGATCAAAAAGACGCACGTCAATTCGGGGAGCTAGACCCCCGTGACGACACCGAGAGGTTGAAAGTTGACACCCCCGATGATCTTACTTCGATCGTTCTCGACGAAGCTAAACCTGACCAGGTAGTGAAGATCGGTGCACAACTCCCTCTCACCATCAAAACTCAACTCGCGTCCTTCCTTCGGGAGTTTAAGGATGTCTTTGCGTAGACATATGCAGACATGCCCGGTATAGACCCCGATGTGATTGTGCACCGGTTGAATGACGGTAAAACTATCGCTGAAAAGGTACAAGCTAGACGTGCGTTCAACCCTGAACGATACCTAGCGATAAACGAGGAAGTCGAAAAGCTTCTCTCCGCTGGTTTCATCCGAGAAGCCAAGTACCCCAAGTGGGTGGCCAATGTGGTCATGGTCAAAAAGCCTAATGGGAAGTGGCGCATTTGTATAGATTACAAAGATCTTAACAAAGCCTGCCCAAAAGATTGCTTTCCACTCCCACGCATCGAACAACTGGTCGACGCCACAGCAAGACATGAACTGCTAAGTTTCATGGACGCCTACTCGGGCTATAACCAGATACGAATGCACGAGCCCAATCAGATCAAGACGACCTTCGTCACTGATCGCGGCCTCTACTGCTACAAGGTCATGCCTTTCGGCCTTAAAAATGCAGGAGCTACTTACCAACGATTGGTAAACCGGATCTTTGCTGACCTAATCGGCAAGACCATGGAAGTATACGTGGACGACATGCTCGTTAAAAGCCTACTGGCTACCAATCACGTAGACAACCTGAGGGAGATGTTCTTAATCCTCCGCCGGTACAAAATGAAGCTCAACCCCAACAAATGTGTGCTCGGGGTCAAATCCGGGAAGTTCCTAGGCTACATAGTTAGCCGTCGAGGTATCAAAGCGAACCCCGAGAAAATCCAGGTGCTCCTTGACATGAAGTCTCCGCGACGTGTCAAGGAAGTCCAAAGTTTGACCGGTCGGATTGCCGCCCTCTCACGTTTTGTGGCCAAAGCAACCGACAAGTGTCAACCGTTCTTCAGAGCAATAAAGAAGACGGACGGATTCGAATGGACGGACGAGTGCGAGAAGGCCTTTCAAGAAATGAAGGCCTACTTCGGGACACCTCTGTTCCTCTCCAAGCCAAAAAATGGCGAGACGCTCTACGTTTACCTCGCCGTCTCCGAACGAGCTGTAAGTGCTGTGCTAATCCGTGAAGAAGATAAGGCTCAATGGCCTATCTTCTACATAAGCAAAGCCCTACTTGACGCCGAAATGCGTTACACTGAGATAGAGAAGCTCTCTCTCGCTCTCCTCCTAGCCGCCAAAAAGCTACGCCCATACTTCCAGGCTCACCCAATTGTTGTCCGAACAGGGCACCCCATCGGTAAAGCTCTTCAAAAGGGAACATCGACTCGCATGGCGATCTGGTCCTAAGAATTGAGCGAGTACGGGATCGAGTTTCACCCGAGACCAGCAATAAAGGCTCAAGCCTTAGCTGATTTCGTGGTAGAATTCTCCTACACTCCCGACATGGGAAGAGCAGAAGACGACTCGACCGACGACTTGTCGGCTCGAAAGAGAAAGGTCGACGCTACGGGTCCCATCTGGGAACTACACGTAGACGGAGCATCTAATGCCCAGGGAGCAGGCGCCGGCGTGATTCTAACAAATCCCGACCGGGAAAAGTTACGCTACGCCCTCCACTACGGATTCCAGGCCTCCAACAAGGAGGCCGAGTACGAAGCCCTCATCGTAGGGCTAGAGCTCGCTCAAAAGCTCAACGTACAGAATTTACGAATACACTGTGACTCGCAGTTGATCGTAAATCAGGTTAAAGGCGACTACGTTGCCAAAGAACCTAACATGATCGCCTACTTGGCAAGGACAAATTCCAAGCTAGATGCCTTCTCCTAGTTCGAGATCATCCAGATCCCACGAGAAGAGAACTCCGAGGCTGACGCCCTAGCTCGCCTCGGATCCGGTATCACCGAAGACGGGTTGGGAACTATCCCGATCGAGTCTCTCTCGCGACCATCCGTCTCACGTGATGAGGTTGGAACGATTAAGAGCACCGCTCATCCAACTTGGATGACCCCGCTTACGGACTTCTTGCGAAGAGGGGCACTTCCCGAAGACCGCAAAGAAGCCGAAAGGCTGAAAGCCCTCGCATCTAAGTACGTGCTGAGAGGCGAAGCCCTATACAAGCGCGGGTACTCAACCCCGCTACTCCGATGCCTCAACAGCATCGAGTCGAATAAGGTCCTCCGCGAAATTCCCGAAGGCCTCTGCGGAAACCACTCCGCTGGGAGGTCCCTTGCGCTGAAAGCGCTTCGACAAGGCTATTTCTGGCCAATGATGAAAAGAGACGCCTACGACTGGGCGAGAAAGTGCGACAAGTGTCAACGTTTCTCTAACGTTCCACGACAGCCGCCATCTCCCCTGGGTAGCATCGTCGTCCCACGTCCCTTTGCGAAATGGGGCGTGGACATTATCGGCAAGCTTCCTAAAGCTCCGAGGCAATACGAATACGCCATCGTCGCTATCGACTACTTCACTAAGTGGGTCGAAGCTGAGCCTCTGGCCAGGATCACCGAGGCCAACACTACGAACTTCATCTGGAAGTCCATAATATGTCGCCACGGCATCCCCGCGTCAATTGTGACCGATAACGGCGCACGATTCGACAACGCTAGGGTTAGAGAAATCTGCGCCCAACTAGGGATAAGCAAGACATTCTCATCCCCGCGACATCCACATGCCAATGGCCAGGTGGAAGCCGTCAACAAGACGATTAAAAGCAACCTCAAGAAAAAGCTCGAAGCCAAAAAAGGCGCCTGGGCTGAGGAGATGCCTTTCATCATGTGGGCCTACCGAACAACCGTTCGAAACGCCACCGGAGAGACCCCCTTCTCCCTAGCTTTTGGGATTGAAGCGGTGGTCCCCGTGGAAACGGAGGTCCCCACTTACCGGGTCGATGCTTTCGACGAAAAAGAGAATAACGAAGCCATACGCCTCGAATTGGATCTAATCGACGAAAAAAGATCCGAGGCCCTCACCAGACTCGCTGCACAAAAGCGAAAGGTTGAGAGATACTACAACGCCAAAGTCAAAAGGCGGATCTTCGCCGTCGGCAGCCTTGTACTCAGACGTGTGTTCCAAAACACCCAAGTACAAGGCGCCGGGGTCCTGGGCCCGAATTGGGAATGACCGTATAGAGTTTGACAAGTCATACACGACGGAACCTACTACATCGAACACACGGACGGAACTCCAATCCGGCACCCGTGGAACACCGAACACTTGAGGCAGTACCACCAGTGACTGAGCCCCCCTATTGCTCTGATTTCCCTTATTCAATAAGACATACACGCCACTGTTTGAGGATGTTCCCTGTTAGCAAAAAATTAATAAACAAAAATAAAGTTTACGGTCTTTTTACCCACTTTATCAAAGTTTTTAGTCATCATGGCACGACCTGTAAACTAAAAACTTGGGGGGCTATGGGTCCTGAGACGTACACTCGAGAAATCACGGAATACAAAAAAAAAAAAACCTTAAGCCCCCCACTCATGGGATATAGAGGCTTAAGAAGCTCGAACCCCGACGGCTCGTCAAGCATACGGGTTTGAGAAAAGACGTCGGCCTAACCTGGCGCAACACATAAGTTCGGTCGCTCAACCCACGAGCTCAAAGACGTCGGCCTAACCCGATGCAACACATAAGTTCGATCGCTCAACAACACGAACACTTCTACCCAGGCCTAAGTCCCCCACGGGGATACAGACTTAGGAAGACGGCCCTTCGTGCATACGGGTTCGAGTAAAACGTCGGCCTTCCCGGCGTGCCGTAAGACGCGTAAAGGCGCAGGTGAAAGACGTCTTCCGGGACGCATGTAAGTCGCGTAAAGGCGCTGCCTCAAACCCTGAAAAGGCCAAATTTGAGCCAAACGAATGTTCACTAGCCCCAGGGCACGAACACCAAAGTCGCCGGCCTAACCCGGCGCAACAGGGTTTGAGTAAAAGACGTTAGCCTAACCCGACGCACCCGCGTTCGCTTGCTCTAGGGCAAGCAAGCCCAAAAGACGTCGGCCTAACCCGACGCACCCGCGTTCGCTTGCTCCAGGGCAAGCGAGCCCAAAAGACGTCGGCCTAACCCGACGCACCCGCGTTTGCTTGCTCCAGGGTGAGCGAACCCAAAAAGACGTCGGCCTAACCCGACGCACTCGCGTTCGCTTGCTCCAGGGTGAGCGAACCCATAAAGACGCTGGCCTAACCCGGCGCAACCTATGCTCGGTCGCTCAAAAGCACGAGCTCCTAAGACGCTGGCCTAACCCGGCGCAATCTATGTTCGCTTGCTCCAGGGCGCGAACTCAAAGGACGCCGGCCCGACCCGGCACGACATGCACGTCCAGTCGCCAATGGCACGGACGCAGAGCCCCCAGAAACTACCCAGTATGACCTCTTCGATCGTCAAAAGGCACGAAGCAAAGTCGCTGGGCCACAGCCGCATTAAGCACGCTAAATCGTCAGCCTAACCCGACAGGCCGATACCACCGTTCAAACATTGGTCGCCCAATCGCCTAACCGGGCACAAACGCCCCCTCACATCGAACGTTTAAACGACGACGAGTCGTAAAGATGAAATGAGCGGAGGACGAACCCCAGTTAAGGACGCAAAATCTGCCAAAACTATTGGTAAGAATACAAGCCCTTCGGGCCACGTTAGCCCGCAAAGAAGGCATATATGAGTAAGATTGCTCGAAAAACGAGATAAGCATTCAACATGAAAGCAACAAAAATATCTCATAAATAAAAGGAGCCACGGCTCTGAATCCAATGAACACGTGCTGAATAAAAAGTGCGTGAAAAATAAATAAAATCCTGAGAAAAGGAAAAGAAAGCAAAGCGCTAGACATACGCGCTAAAAAAGAAGCCACACGGCTCAAGCAGCACCCTCATCTAGTAGGGGAAACAAGGTGTCGAAGAAGTCAAAAGTGACCCCCCGGGCCTCGTTCTCGGTCGCGGTCGCATCTCGACATTCTACCACTCCGGCACGACGGGCTTCCTCGGTCCCTATGTCGTAGTCATCCTGCAAGTCGGACGCTCTTCGCTCCGCTTCAGCGAGCTGGGATGAGAGACGAGCGTTCTCCTCCGCCAGAGAGTCGCGGTCGCGCTCCGCCCGAACACGCGCCGCTTCGCTCGAAGTAAGCTGGCGGTGCGACGTCTCCAAAGCATCGGATCGAGCATCCAGTTGCCTCCGAAGGTCAGTAACCTGAGTGCGAAAAATCTCCGCTAATCGGGTCGCCACCTCACAAGCTCGCCGTTCTTCGGCGAGCTCCCCCGCCATCTTGGCCACCGACATTTAGGCGCCGTCGCGCTGATCCCGTGGGATTTGGAGTTCCACCCTGGCTTCACAAAGCTGGTCTCGAAGCGTCTTGGTCTCCGCCCCTGGGTGCGAACCTCGCTCGACCTGAGCTAGCCTAGCCTTCGTCCGAGCAAGCTCCTCCTGGGATGCCCCCAAGCGCCGGATGAAGTCGTGCAAAATCTTGTCGTTCCGCACGGCCCTCACGTACGCCTGCGACGACAAAGAGCAATGGTTAAAACTAAAACCTACGCTTATGACAAATAAACAGAAATACTGACCCTCTGAGCGTCGGTAACCCCCGCCTGGAAGAAGGCGATATCGTTCTTCGATAAAGCGCCCTTCCACCAGGACAATGGGGATCCCTCGAGATGACGGAAGCAATCCCCTCGAGCCTCTATCGCCTACAGCTCCACCGCCGAGTTCGCCCTCTTGGGTTCGGAACGCTCGTCAGGGGGTGCCGCTGTCGAAGCCCTCTTCAAAGAAGCACGGGGCTTTGGTTCAGCTACATCAGCAGTCTCGACACGCTCTCCCCTCGCCTTGCGGTCAGCGACCCTAGAGCGAATTTCCGCCATCGACGCAGGGTCCCGAGAAGCGGAAGCCAGCCTCATAGCTCGCCTCTTCGCGGCTACGCGACACATAGCAACAAAGGTCAGGTTCCTTTCAAACAAAAAAATTTACAAAATCGTAATGTTACCTCGAGAAGTAGGAGCGACTGGCTGAGCCTCGGGACTCAGGGGCCTGCTCGCCTCCTCGGTGCCCAGAGCAAAGGGCGGGAACCACCCGGTGAGCGCCATCAGCTCGGGGGAACGGAACCGCTCGCTAGCCTTGCGGGCTTCCGACATCCCCGATATCTCTCTCGCAAAGGGGAGCTCTGCTGCCCCCTCATCCGCTGGAAAGTCGGCCAAACGACCAAAGCGAAGGGGCGCCTCGCTAAAGGCGTCCGAGGTGACCCACACCCATGCTCGGCGGTTAGGCGGGTCACTATCCTCGACCAGCCTCACATTGCCCCGGGCGCGGGCCATATGAAATCCCGGCTGCCCCGGCGCCGGGAAGACGGCGACCAGATTACGGAAGTCGTCCACGGTCATGGCACGCTGCGTCTGGCAGTGCCACTCCATGAAGCATGTAGCCAACAGGCGATAGAACGCCGGGCTCATTTGACATGCATGGACCCCTAGTCGGGTCAGAATCTGCTGGACGATCGTTGGGAACGGGAGGCGCAACCCGCAGACAAGACTCCCGATCGTCACGGCCGCGTATCCGTCCCTAGGATGAGAGGGCCTGTCCTCGGGGGCAGGTCTAAGCAACCCCACCGAGGGAGGGATGTTATACGTCTCCCAGAGCGTGCTAAAGACTCGGGAAGAGAGCGTGCTCGCGGCATCGATCCCCCTGCAGTCTAAGCCGACAGGGGCAACAGAATCACCTACTCCGTACATACGAGTCCTCTCCAGTGACCTGGCGTAGGTATAGCCCGAAGCCTCCGCAGACTCGAAAGCCGACCAGGCCGTCGCCAACACTTTTCCGTTACGTTTCTCCTTCCTCCTCGCGGGAGGAGCCTCCAAGTCCTCTTCGGGGCCTTCTGAGCCCGACCCTAAGGGGTCGTTGGAATAAATCTCGTCCAAGAAAGATTCGGACGGCACTATCGAAAGCCCGGCACCCGGGGCATTTAAATCAGACGCCCGGGGAAGCCCGGCACTCACCGTCGCTCACCTCACTGCTTGATCACCAACCGCGACGAACGGGAGTCCTTAGACCCTTCGTCCTCCCCTTCGGGGCTGCACCTGGTAGGTAGGCCGCTCCCGGGCCCCGCCAGCTCGGCTATCGCCGCGGCGTCAGTCTCCAACTCTGCGAGCCATTTGTCGGCCGCACCAGAGTCTTCCTCGACAAAGATGGGAATCCCGTCGAGTTCCTCAAAGGGACCCTTGGCCGCCCCCCCCCAAAATCTGGGAGAGGGCAGGAAGAGTCAACCTTGGGATAATCAACGTGGGAAACAAGCTCACTCCCCATTAAAAAAGGGTAAAAAAAGTCGGCTGCCCAGGGGGAATTTCAAACTCAAAGGAATTTTCCAATTACCCAAAGGCTGCCAGGTGTGAACAGAAAGGGAGGGGGGCTCTCCTATTTATAGGAGAGGAAGGAGCAAACCCTGCTCCTTCCCCCCCCCCCCCCCACCCTGCGCGCGCGCCAGGCCGCGCGCGGGCCTTGCTGCCCAGCCGGCCCGGTCCGGCCCCCCAGGGTCCGGCCAATAAAAAAAAGGAGAATATGCGTGCGTACGGTCACACATGACCGAAGGTGAAATGACCTCAACGCCCTTTCTTTTTCTAAAGTTCACGACTTACGCCCCGTAAGCCGTAAACTTTGGGGGCTAATGTTACCGGTCGTTTTCGGGACACCGGAAATTCAAAAACAATTCAAGATTGGCCGGGCTTCGCCGGCCGGAAGCCCAACGGGCCCCGGCCCACGAAGCCCGAGCGCCCTGATGCACCCACGGCCCAACGGGGCCGGCGCGCGCGCACCTGTACCCCTGGCCCAGGGGCCACGCGCATCGGCCCAGTGGGCCTTAGCACGCCCTAGCGTGCCTGGCCCGCGCGCGCCCTGCGCCCCGGCCGTCCCGGCCCGCGCGCGCTCCCGCCCCCGTCCCGGCCCGCGCGCGCTCCCGCGCCCTGGGCGTCCCGGCCCGCGCGCGCTCCCGGGCGCCCCGGCCCTCGCGCGCTCCCGCGCCCCGACCGTCCCGGCCCGCGTGCGCTCCAGCGCCCCGGCCCTCGCGCGCTCCCGCGCCCTGGCCGTCCCGGCCCGCCCGCACTCCCTCGCTCCCGGGCGCCCCGGCCCTCGTGCGCTCCCGTGCCCCGAGCGTCCCGGCCCGCGCAAGCCCCAGCGCCCCGGCCGAGCGCCTCTGCTGCCTCGGCCGGGCGCTCCTACCGCCTTGGCCGGGTGCCCCTGCTGCCCCGACCGAGCGCCCCTGCTGCCCCGGCCGAGCGCCCCTGCTGCCTTGGCCGGGTGCTCCTGCCGCCGCGGCCGGGAGCCCCTGCCGCCTCGGCCGAGCGCCTCTGCTGCCTCGGTCGCGTATCCCTGCTGCCCTGGCCGAGCATTCCTCCTGCCTCGGCCGAGCGATCCCACCGCCTCGGCCGGGCACACCCGCTGCCGGGCACGCCGCGCCCTGCCAAGTCTCGCGCCCGGCACGCCCCGCGCCCATCCAGACGACACGCCTTACACGCCCTGCGCCCTCTTGGGCGTTGTGCCTCACGCACCCCGCTCCCGGCCACCCGGTGGGCCTCAAGGGGCCGGCCGAAGGCCTCCTCCCGATACTATAAATACGCCCCCTAGGGGGAGGGAAAGACACACACTTTCTCATTGGGAAATTCACACAACTCTTCTCTCCCATTCGAGAATCCTCTCTTCTCCCGTGCTCTTGTGACAATCCAAGAGCACGCGCTCCTCCTCCGTAGGCTCAGAAATACAAGGACCCCTATCCACGAGAGGGAGCGCGTTCCTTTTCTGCGACCCGAGCTTCTGCAGTATACACTGCTCTCCTGCTTTTGGGCCATTGAGCTAGAACTCCGAGCTACGAGGCAAGAGACCCCTCTAAAGTCTTCACTAGAAGCTACGAGTCGGGTGTTATGAGAGATTTTTCCCATATTAAAAAAAACATTTAGGCCCAACTAAAACGAGGACAAGGCATCTCTTCGGCCTCACGAGCTCGACCGCGGCTCACGAGCTCGACCTCGACCTCACGAGCTCGACCTCGGTTCACGAGCTCGACCTCGGGCTCACCAGCTCGACCTCGGCCTCGCGAGCTCGACCTCGGGCTTACGAGCTTGACCTCGGCCTCACGAGCTCGACCTCGGCCTCATAAGCTCGACCTCGACCCCCAGGCGAGCTCGACCTCCAGGAGGAAGTCCAACCCAAAAATTGTGAAGGCAATCCCAGCCATGCCAAGGGCCGAAAAGGAAAAGTCCAACCCATAATTTCCCACAACTCAAAAAGGGTATAGCAGCCCCCACATACCAAAAGGCACGACCACACACAAATGAGCTCAGATTATTTGTTCTCTGGGACCCGCCAGTAAACCATAATATCATCCCAACACCAATCTTACCCCACCAAGAGCATTTTCTTTATCATTCTTGAAGCCATCTCGGCTGGGCCCTACCAAATCCCTCAACACGCAACCTCAAGACTATAAATACCCCCTCTCAGTGAGGGGAAAGAAAAGCCCATTCCTTCTCAGAAAAAAACTTGAGACTTCTCTCTGCTTCTCTTGATGCCACCCTTGGCCTGAAGCGGATTCTCCTCGATTTCTCATTCTCAGAGGTTCCGAAGCCACGAACGCAGGCGAGCCGATCTCCTCGGGCCAGCTGGTCGTTGAGCGCTGCAGATCCACGCTATCCCTCCGTGGGCGAACCAGCTCCGACGCCCGCCGAAGCCTCGACTTCCGCCGGCGCTGTAGATCTGTCCGGCCCCAGCGCGCACAAGCCGACTCCGGCCTCGCCGAAGCTTTCATCCCAACCGACCCGACGCTCGCGAACCAACTCCGACGCCCGCTGAAGCCTCGACTCCCGCCGGCGCTGTAGACCTGTCCGGCCCCAGCGCGCGCAAGCCGGCTCCGGCCTCGCCGAAGCTTCCATCCCAACCGACCCGACGCTCGCGATCAAGCCTCGACGCCCACCGAAGCCTCGGCTCCCGCCGGCGCTGCAGATCTGTTTGGCCCCGACGCGCGCAAGCCGACTCCGGTGCTCGCCGAAGCTTTCATCCCAGCCGACATTGCAGATCCAGCCGACCCGGAGCTCGCGATCCAGCCTCGACGCTCGCCAAGACCTCCCTCGCAATCGGCCCACCACGAACACCGGCGGGAAGAGCTCCTCGATTTCTTGTTTTCAGAGGTTCCGAAGCTCGCTCGGGGACTTCCCGGACGTTGCTCCCTCTGACCGAACGCCCCCTAGTGCCCAAGCACGCTCCTAGGGCTCTCGACTAGAGTCCCCCTGCGCATCTAACACGCCAGACGCGCACGCGATCTCCGAAGTTCTGAGACGCCGCCTAGGACTCCTCCGCGCCCTGTCTCCTTCGTCGAAGCACGCTTCTCCGCTAAGGCTCCGCGCCTCACACTACGTCTTACACGCCTTGAACTACGTCATGACCTGATCCCGACTAAAAGGTACGTAGGCAGCCAACCTTTGGCGCGGTCACACCCCTATTCACCATCCAGATTCCTCATTTGGAGGTGTTTAGACGAACTCAAGAGACATTCACAGCTAAGGGACGACTCGGGACACCGAGTCCGACACGTTCGAGCCGAAGTGAGACCACTTGGTCCCTCCTTGGGTCTAACCACTTTGGGCTCTTAAATCGTTGTCCGAGAAATGGCGACAACATTTTGGCGCTAGAAGGAGGGGATCTCTCGACCTTGGCGACACATTCCCTCTACCACTTTCACTCCCAATACTCTCACGACTCTCGAACGATGAGTCACGTTCCCACTACCTCCGCGGGGACTCGAGCGACGAGCTCGAGGTACGGTCTCCGACGCCTCGCGCACTGTCTTGAAGGGCGACCTCGCGATAGCGAGAGCCAGCCTCGAGACCCGGTGAATGACCCCGAGGCCGAGCTCCGAGAGGACACGGCCCGGCGGCTTGCGGAGCTCCTTGACCGTCCCGGCGTCGACGACTCGCTCATCGCCAATCTCATCGGCTACGACGTCGAGGGTCGATCTGCCCGAGACGACTCTGACCCCGACTACGTGGGGGAGTCGAGGACCAATGAGGCGACTCCCGACCTCGCCCCTTCACGGCCTGAGAGGTCCAATGGTGCACTGGCCGATCCCTCGCACCCGGCGCGACGCCAGGCACGGTCACATTCCCGGGGGCTCACCCCCTCGGTTTCAAGAGGCGGCCGGATACGGCCCCTCGCCGAGGAGAGAGCGACTCTGGGGGACGATGGGGCCGATAGCCGAAGCGCTCGCCGGAGGGTCCGGCCAAGGGCGACCTCGCCCCGCCACACTCCGAGCGCGGACCTTAGAGAGCGCTTGACGGCGCAGAGAAATTCTCGAGGGGAGGATCTCCGCCAAAGGCTCAACACCCGAAGGGACGCACTCCCCGCCGTAACTCTCGGCCGGCCTCAGGCCAATGTCGTGAACCAAGCGTCCAACGAGCGCCAGCCGGCGACTCCTGTGGCCCCGGCGGTCAGCCCTGCTAACGGGCTTGACATGGTCACGATGATTCAGAGCCTCCAAAATCAAATCATCGAGATGAGGGAGTCAGGGAGGCAACGAGTGACAGAGGGATTGAGGAGTCATACTCTCCCTTCGCCGCTAAAATCCTCGCGCAGCCTTGCGTGGGGAACTTCAAATTGCCATCCATCCCTCCCTATGACGGACGGACGGACCCAAACTTCCACATCTAACACTACGAGATGTGGATGAACATGCAAGGGCAGTGTTGTCGCTGTTTTTCGGACAACTATTTAGGAGCCAAAGACGGTTAGACCCAAGGCCGGACCAAGTGGTCTCGTCTTGACTCGAGCGTGTCGGACCCGGTATCCCGAGTCGTCCCTTAGCTGTGGATGTCCCTTGAGTTCGTCAGAGTACCTGAAAAGGAGTAGAGAACACGTGAACTACAAAGGGGAAACAGGGGGGGTGCCCCTGTTTACCTCTCCGACGCTCAACATTAGTGTGATTGAGGTGGAGTATAGAGGTTTTAGGGGTGTTTAGAGGCCAAAGCTTGAGAGAAACGAGCGAGGTACGAATTCGGCAGCGTTTCAGTGCTCAAGAATGGATTACCTGGACCAAGGGGGGTGCCTTGGTATTTATAGGCAGCCAAGGGGTGGTTTGAAGACCCCTTGGCCGAGTGAGAATGTTTGGGTCGGCCTTGGAGGAGGCTGGGTCGGCCAATGGCCGAGTGAACATGGTGGTGAGGTTCACTCGGCCATTGGCCGAGTGAAGGTCTTGGGCCGGCAGAGGTTCACTCGGCCATTGGCCGAGTGAACTGCTGGAAGGTTCACTCGGCCAATGGCCGAGTGAACTGCTGAGGCAGCTGGGAGGTTCACTCGGCCATTGGCCGAGTGAACTGCTGGAAGGTTCACTCGGCCAATGGCCGAGTGAACTGCCTTGGCGGCTGGAGGGTTCACTCGGCCATTGGCCGAGTGAACTGCTGGAAGGTTCACTCGGCCAATGGCCGAGTGAACTGCCTTGGTGGCTGAGGGGTTCACTCGGCCATTGGCCGAGTGAACTGTCCAATGGCCGAGTGAGCCATTTGACCCAGCCAATGGCCGAGTGAGCCATTGACTCGGCCCATGGCTGGGCTTTGACTTGGCCATTGGTTTGGGCCGGCTCCTGGTTGAGTCAGGGTTCCGCCGCCCAAGACCTCGTACTAGCCACGTGGGTCGAAGAGATGCCCTTGTTCCCGTTGGCCCTAGACGGGCCAACAACATTAGCCCCCCGAGTTTCCGGTCGAGCGTAGGTCGAGTGGAAACTCAAAATCTACGCTTTTATGCGGACGCGGGCGAATGCTCTCGGGTTTGCATCATGAGGAATGGCCTTCGCGCGTCGCGATGGACGACTTTTTGTTTCGGGTTGATCGTGCGTGGCTCATTTTCTCGATCTACCAATGAGGGCGTGATCGATTAGCACGGCTTTATTGTGTTGTGCGCGTCTTATTTTCTCGACTTGCCAACGAAGGCATAATCGATTTGCACGTCTTTGTTGGTTTGTGCGCGTCTTGTTTTTTCGACCTGCCAACGAAGGCATAATCGATTTGCGCGTCTTTGTTGGTTTGTGCGCGTCTTGTTTTCTCGATTTGCCAACGAAGGCATAATCGATTTGCACGTCTTTTTTGTTTTGTGCGCGTCTTGTTTTCTCGATTTGCCCACGAAGGCATAATCGATTTGCGCGTCTTCGTTGTTTTGTGCGCGTCTTGTTTTCTCGATTTGCCAACGAAGGCATAATCGATCTGCACGTCTTTTTTGTATTGTGCGCGTCTTATGTTCTCGATTTGCCAACGAAAGCATAATCGATTTGCACGTCTTTTTTGTATTGTGCGCGTCTTATGTTCTCGATTTGCCAACGAAGGCATAATCGATTTGCGCGTCTTTTTTGTATTGTGCGCGTCTTATGTTCTCGATTTGCCAACGAAGGCATAATCGATTTGCACGTCTTTTTTGTATTGTGCGCGTCTTATGTTCTCGATTTGCCAACGAAGGCATAATCGATTTGCGCGTCTTTGTTGTTTTTTTTTTGTTGAACGAGTGAGCTCTAGTTTCGTTGAGCATTGTTTCCCATTAGCCCCCCGAGTTTCGTGTGTACTCGTAGAGGAGACTAGAAATTATAATGCAACAAGGTGAAATGTAATCTGATTACCATGTAGAAATAGTCAAAAATTACATCCCTGGGCCATTGGCCTTATTGAAATTCGAGATTGTCTTAAAACCGGAAATAAAATGACATAATGAGAAAAGGGGATGGGCTTAGCCCACGACATGCAGCTGTGAGCTCTCCGGTTCTTCAATCGCTGCCTGATCCATGACAGTCACCGTCGCCGGACCCTTCCTTCCCTGCCATGGATGGCCTTCGTGCACCGTGGCCGCCCCGACCGTTCTCAGGACATACTCTTTTAATTTCCCGTCCTGAATCAGGGCCTCGATCTGACGCCTAAGATGATAGCACTCGGACGTCAGATGCCCGTGATCCTGGTGGTACTCACAGAACTTGTTCCGATCCCTCTTCGTGGGATCCTTCGCTAGAGGAGCCGGACTTCCTAGCTTGTCGCGGTGCAGAGCTAGGATCCGCTCTTGCGGAGTGTTCAGTGGGGTGTATGTTGATGACGCTCGGAAGCTATCAATGTGCGACGATCTTGGACCGGAGAGGGGGCGACCGTTAGGGGCCCGGCCTCCCTTGCTCCTCTTGCTTTGAGGGTCGGGGCGATCTTCGTCCCGTTCTTTGCGGTGGCGACTACCTTGTCCTCCTGACTTTCGGCCATCGCGGCCATCGAGATAGTCCTCGATTCCCATATGTGTGCGGGCTCTCGTCATCAGCTCCGCCATGTCTCGCGGGACTTGCCCGACAATGGACTTGAGGAAGTCGCTCGTGCGAACTCCCTCGGTGATCGCCGTGATGGCGTCCTTGTCGTCGAAGCCCTCGACTTTGTGAGACTCCTCGGTGAAGCGAGCGAGGTATTGTCTCAATGTCTCATCTCTCCCCTGCCGAATGGAGAGGAGGTGGGTCTTCGATTTCTTTTGTGCCACAAGCGTGGCAAAGCGAGCGAGGAAAGCCTCTCGCAAGGCTCGGAAGGACGGGATGCTTCCAGGCCTCAAACTTTGGAACCACTCGAAGCCCGACCCCGTGAGGGTCAGGCTGAAGGCTTGGCAGAGGGTGGCGTCCGTCTGCCCTTGCATCGTCATCCACGTCTCATAGTGTTGGACGTGGAAGTGTGGGTCCGTACGTCCATCATAGGGGGGAATGGACGGTAACTTAAAGTTTCCCACGCATGGCTGCGCGAGGACCTGTGTGGCGAAGGGAGAGTATGATTCCTCGATCCCTCCGTACGGCCTTTGCCTCCCAGATTCCCTCATCTCGATGATTTGATTCTGGAGGCTCTGAATCATCGTGACCACGTCAAGCCCGTTAGCAGGGCCGACCGTCGGGGCCACGGGAGTCACCGGTTGGCGTTCGTTGGATGCTTGGTCCATGACATTGGCCTGAGGTCGGCCAAGAGTTGCGGCGGGGAGCGCGTCCCTTCGAGAATTTAGCCTTTGGCGGAGATCCTCCCCTCGGGAGTTTCTCTGCGCCGTCAAGCGCTCTCTAAGGTCCACGCTTGGCGCATGACGAGGCGAGGTCGCCCTTGGTCGGGTCGTCCGGCGAGCGCTTCGGCTATCGGCTCCATCGTCGACCAGAGTCGCTCTCTCCTCGGCGAGGGGCCGTGTCCGGCCACCTCTTGAAATCGAAGGGGCGAGTCCCCGGGACTGTGACCGTGCCTGTTGTCGCGCCGGGTACAAAGGGTCGGCCAACGCACCGTTGGCCCTCTCGGGTCGCGCTTGAGCGAGGCTAGGGGTGGCCTCGTCGGTCCTCGACTCCTCCACGTATTCGGGGTCGGAGTAATCTTGAGCAGATCGATCCTCGACGTCGTAGCCGAGGAGACCGGCGATGAGGGAGCTGTCAACGCCGGGACGGTCAAGGAGCTCCGCGAGCCGCCGGGCCGTGTCCTCTCGGAGCTCGGCCTCGGGGTCGTTCACCGGGTCTTGGGGCTGGCTCTCGCTATCGCGAGGTTGCCCTTCAAGATGGTGCGCGAGCAGTCGGAGACCGTACCTCGAGCTCGTCGCTCGGGTACCCGCGGAGGTAGTGGGTAGGTGACTCATCTCTCGAGAGTCGTAGGGGCGGTGAAAGTGTGGAATGGAAGGGAGAGCGCGCTAAGGTCGGTGGTCCCCTCCTTCTAGCGCCAAAATGTTGTCGCTGTTTTTCGGACAACTATTTAGGAGCCAAAGACGGTTAGACCCAAGGCCGGACCAAGTGGTCTCCTCTTGACTCGAGCGTGTCGGACCCGGTATCCCGAGTCGTCCCTTAGCTGTGGATGTCCCTTGAGTTCGTCAGAGTACCTGAAAAGGAGTAGAGAACACGTGAACTACAAAGGGGAAACAGGGGGGGTGCCCCTGTTTACCTCTCCGACGCTCAACATTAGTGTGATTGAGGTGGAGTATAGAGGTTTTAGGGGTGTTTAGAGGCCAAAGCTTGAGAGAAACGAGCGAGGTACGAATTCGGCAGCGTTTCAGTGCTCAAGAATGGATTACCTGGACCAAGGGGGGTGCCTTGGTATTTATAGGCAGCCAAGGGGTGGTTTGAAGACCCCTTGGCCGAGTGAGAATGTTTGGGTCGGCCTTGGAGGAGGCTGGGTCGGCCAATGGCCGAGTGAACATGGTGGTGAGGTTCACTCGGCCATTGGCCGAGTGAAGGTCTTGGGCCGGCAGAGGTTCACTCGGCCATTGGCCGAGTGAACTGCTGGAAGGTTCACTCGGCCAATGGCCGAGTGAACTGCTGAGGCAGCTGGGAGGTTCACTCGGCCATTGGCCGAGTGAACTGCTGGAAGGTTCACTCGGCCAATGGCCGAGTGAACTGCCTTGGCGGCTGGAGGGTTCACTCGGCCATTGGCCGAGTGAACTGCTGGAAGGTTCACTCGGCCAATGGCCGAGTGAACTGCCTTGGTGGCTGAGGGGTTCACTCGGCCATTGGCCGAGTGAACTGTCCAATGGCCGAGTGAGCCATTTGACCCAGCCAATGGCCGAGTGAGCCATTGACTCGGCCCATGGCTGGGCTTTGACTTGGCCATTGGTTTGGGCCGGCTCCTGGTTGAGTCAGGGTTCCGCCGCCCAAGACCTCGTACTAGCCACGTGGGTCGAAGAGATGCCCTTGTTCCCGTTGGCCCTAGACGGGCCAACAACAGGCAGCCGGATGCGACCCTATGCCAAGCCTTCAGCGTGACCCTCACGAGATCGGGCTTCGAGTGGTTCCGAAGTTTGAGACCGGGTAACATCCCGTCCTTCCGGGCTCTACGAGAGGCTTTCCTTGCCCGTTTCGCCACGCTCGTGGCACAAAAGAAGTCGAAGACCCACCTCCTCTCCATACGGCAGGGGAGAGATGAGACATTGAGACAGTACCTCGCTCGCTTCACCGAGGAGTCTCACAAAGTCGAAGGGTTCGACGACAAGGACGCCATCACGGCGATCACCGAGGGAGTTCGCACGAGCGACTTCCTCAAGTCTATTGTTGGGAAAGTTCCGTGGGACATGGCGGAGCTGATGACGAGAGCCCGCACGTATATGGGAATCGAGGACTATCTCAATGGCCGAGATGGCCAGAAGTCAGGGGGACAAAGTAGTCGATGCCTCGACGACCAAGATGGAGATCGTCCCGACCCTCGAAAGAGGAGGAACAAGGGAGGCCAGGCCCCTAACGGTCGCTCCCTCCCGGGCCGAGACTGTCGCACGTCGACAGCTTCCGAAAGTTCTCGACGTTCACCCCCCTGAACACTCCGCCGGAGCGGATCCTGGCTCTGCACCGTGACAAGCTAGGAAGTCCAACTCCTCTCACGAAGGATCCCGCCAAGAGGGATCGAAACAAGTTCTGTGAATACCACCAAGATCATGGGCATCTAACGTCCGAATGCTATCAACTCAAGCGTTAGATCGAGGCCCTGATTCAAGACGGGAAATTGAAAGAGTACGTCCTTAGAACGATCGGGACATCCGCGACACACGGTGAGCGCCCGCGGCAAGAAAGAAAGGGTCCGGCGACGGTAACCGTCACGGACCGAGCAGCAATTGAAGAACCAGAGAGCTCGTAACTGCACGTCGTGGGTTCAATCATGGGCGGCCCGGAGTTTGGAGACTCATCCACGCAAAGGAAGAAGTACGTGCGTGAGGTTTCGCAAGGGAAAATAGCGCACTACATCAACCATACGTACAAGGCTCCACCTCCGACCCCATTCGAGTCCATGTTCTTCACCGGCCAGGAGGCGGCACGAGTCCTCCATCCACACAATGACGCGATAGTCGTCTCGGCCCCAGTCGCCAACAACCTCATCCGGAGAATCCTAATCGACAATGGGAGCTCCGCCGATATAATCTTCAAATCAGCGCTGGACAGGATGAAGCTATCCGGGATGAGACCGACCCCGATCTCGACTCCGCTCTTCGGCTTCTCCGGGGAGAGGGTCATGACAGAGGGAACCATCGACCTCTCGGTCACCTTCGGGACACTGGGGGGGCTCGAGGTCACCCACATCGTGTCGTTCCTGGTCGTGGACCAACCCTCCACCTACAACATCATAATTGGCCGCCCGACCCTCAATCGGTTGAAGGCCATTACGTCCACATACCATCCGATGGTGAAGTTCCCGACCGAGAAGGGGATCGCCATAATGTTGGGAGACCAATCAATGGCGAGGATGTGCTACATCCAAGGCGTGGACGGAAAGGGGAGGGGAATGACGGTAAGCACCGTCTTCCAGCTCGGGGACAATTTCCCGTGCAAGATAGAGGAAGGAGGCACCTTCGGAGAACTGGACCAAAGGGACGATGTCGAGCGTCGAAAGGTGGAGACACCGGACGACCTCGTTCCCGTCGTGTTGGACGATGCCAAGCCTGACCGAGTAGTCAAGGTAGGCGCCCAACTCCCGTTCGAAGTCCGAGCCCAGCTCGCCACCTTCCTTCGCGAGCACAAAGACGTCTTCGCATGGACACACGCCGACATGCCTGTGATCGACCCTGAGATAATGGTTCACCGTCTCAACGACGACAAGAGAGTGGCTGAGCGCGTTCAACCGCGACGGACGTTCAGTGGAGAGAGGTACCAAGCCATTGGTGAAGAGGTTGACAAACTTCTCGCTGCCGACTTCATCAGGGAGGCGGAACACCCCAAATGGGTGTCCAATGTGATGATGGTCAAGAAGCCAAATGGGAAGTGGCGAATCTGTATCGACTACAAAGATCTCAACAAAGCCCGCCCGAGAGACAGCTTCCCTCTCCCGAGGATCGAACAACTTGTGGACGCCACGGCGGGCCACAAGTTATTGAGCTTCATGGACGCCTACTCAGGCTACAATCAGATCCGCATGCACGAGTCGGATCAGATCAAGACCACCTTTGTTACGAACCGCAGACTCTACTGTTACAAGGTCATGCCCTTTGGCCTCAAAAACGCGGGAGCGACGTATCAAAGGTTGGTGAACCGAATGTTCGCCAATCAAATTGGCAAAACTATGGAGGTCTACGTGGACGATATGCTCGTCAAAAGCCTCAAGACCCATGACCACGTTCGAGACCTAAGAGAGATGTTCGCGATCCTGCGACGTTACAAGATGAAGCTCAACCCCAACAAGTGCGCCTTTGGGGTCGAGTCCGGAAAATTCTTGGGCTACATGGTTAGCCGCCGCGGGATCGAGGCTAACCCTGAAAAGATTAGGGCGATCTTAGAGATGAGGTCACCGCGAAAAGTGAAAGAAGTGCAAAGTTTGACGGGAAGGATCGCCGCCCTGACGCGATTCGTTTCCAAAGCCACCGATAGATGCCAACCGTTCTTCAAGGCACTGAAGAAGACCGACGGGTTCGTATGGACGGAGGAGTGCGAGGAAGCGTTCCGCGGAATGAAAGCCTATTTCACCTCCCCCCCGTTCCTCGCGAAGCCAGAGAATGGCGAAACCTTGTACCTCTACCTCGCGGTTTCCGATAAGGTCGTGAGCGCGGTCCTCATACGCGAAGGAGACAAGGTGCAATGGCCGGTCTATTACGTTAGCAAGGCGCTCCTCGACGCCGAGACCCGATACCCGGAAATCGAGAAATTGTCCCTCGCCCTCGTCATGAGCGCGAGAAAGCTACGACCTTACTTCCAAGCGCACCCCGTCGTGGTGCGCACGGGACGTCCCATCGAGAAGGCCCTTCAAAAAGGGACCTCCTCTCGGATGGCCATATGGTCCCAAGAGTTGGGCGAGTATGGGGTCGAATTTCAACCGAGAACCGCCATCAAAGGCCAAGCCCTCGCCGACTTCATAGCAGAGTTCACAAGCGCACCCTCGATTGGCGAATGAGACAAAGATAATGAGAACAAGGAAGACAAGGAGAACGACCGCATCGAGTCATCGAAGAAGAGAACCAACAGCCCGATAGGGCCGATCTGGGACTTGCACGTAGATGGCGCGTCAAACGCCCGGGGGGCTGGCACCGGCGTTGTACTCACAAATCCCGATAGGGAAAGATTGAGATACGCCCTGCGGTTCGAATTCAAGGCTTCCAACAACGAGGCAGAGTACGAGGCTCTAATCGTTGGCTTGGAGCTGGCGAACAGGCCAGGCGCCCGAAACCTGCGCATCCATTGCGATTCGCAGTTGATCGTGAACCAGGTTAAGGGCGACTACGCCGCTAAAGAGCCGAACATGATCGCGTACTTGTCCAAGACCCAAAAGAACCTAGAAGCCCTGTCGTAGTTCGAGATCGTCCAAGTTCCTCGAAAAGCGAACATCGACGCTGACGCCCTGGCTCGTCTCGCGTCCGGGATAGACGAGGAGGGCGAAGGCAGCGTCCCGATCGAAGTATTGACCCGACCCTACGTCTCGAGAAGCGACGTAGGGGTAGTTGACGAGACTCCGCCTCCCACGTGGATGACTCCGCTCGTGGAATTCCTTAAGCGAGGAGTCGTCCCCGAAGACAAAGAAGAGGCCAAAAAGCTGAGAAGCTTGGCGCCGAAGTACACGATGAGGGAAGACGTCTTGTTCAAGAGAGGCTACTCCATGCATCTCCTCCGTTGCTTGACCGAAGTCGAGGCGAAGAAAGCGCTCCGTGAGGTGCATGAGGGGGTGTGCGGAAACCACGCCGCCGAACAATCTTTGGCATTAAAACTACTAAGACTCGGATATTTTTGGCCAACCTTGAAAAAGAACTCCCACGAGTGGGCCAAAAAATGCGACAAGTGCCAAAAGTTCGCCCACATCCCGCGCCAAGCGCCGACCCCGTTATGCCCGATCGTCGTGCCGCGATCCTTCGCGAAATGGGGAGTCGACCTCATCGGTGAACTACCCACAGCCCCGAGGCAATACAAGCACGCGATCGTGGCGATCGACTATTTCACAAAGTGGGTAGAGGCCGAGCCGCTAGCGAAGATCACCGAGGCGAACACGACGAACTTCATCTGGAAGAACATTGTCTGCCGCTTCGGGATCCCCGCGTCGATTGTGACCGATAACGGAAAGCAATTTGACAGCGTGCGCCTCCGAGAAATGTGCGAGCATTTGGGCATCAACAAGACTTTCTCCTCTCCCCGCCATCCACAAGCTAACGGTCAAGTCGAGGCGGTCAACAAAACGATCAAGAAGAAGCTGGAAGAAAGAAAGGGGGCTTGGGCCGACAAGCTTCCTATGGTCTTGTGGGCGTACCGAACCACCGCTCGAAACGCGACCGACGAAACCCCTTTCGCTCTCGCGTTCGGCGTCGAGGCCGTGGTACCTGTCGAGACCAAGCTACCGACCCTGCGCATCGAGGAATACGAAGAAGTCGCCAACGACGACGCAATCAGGCTCGAGCTAGATCTCATAGATGAGAAGAGGGCGGACGCACCCACCCGCCTTGCTGTACAAAAGATGAAGGTCGAAAAGTACTACAACTCTAAGATCAAGCTGCAGAAGTTCGCCGACGGAAGCCTCGTCCTTAGAAGGGTGTTCCAAAACACCAAGGTGCAAGGTGCGGGAGTTCTGGGTCCCACCTGGGAAGGTCGGTACCGTGTGCGCCGAGCCATCCACAACGGCACGTACGAGCTCGAGAACCCGGAAGGACTCGTATTTACGCACCCGTGGAACGCTGAGCACCTGCGGCAATACTACCAATAGAGGCGTCCCTTCCCCGACGTGCAATTATTTTCATTTTGTTTTCAGTTTTAGAAAAAGACAATTTCATATTTCAAGTACGGCCAATGTAATTTTTAACTATTTCGACATTATAATTGATTTACATTTCGCTTCGAAATCTTCACCTTATTTTATAACAATTTCTCGCCTTCTCTACGAGTATCCAAAAAACTCGGGGGGCTATCAGATTGTTGGGAAATCGAGATCGTCACTTCGTCAAGTCGAGCTCGCCACTTCGTCTAGTCGAGCTCGCACAATGACACGTTTTGCGCGCTGAAAGGTAGCAAAACATCAACAAGTCGGATACGCGCACCGGACCTCCGACCCTCGCGCGACGCTCTCGCACAATTCCACGCCCCGTACACCGATAGGCAACGGGGCGTCGGTGGATCACGTCCGCGCACCGGACCGTCGATCCCGGCAGTCAAAACCCAAAACGTGACACGCGTACCGACAAGTACCACGCTCACTAGGAACTGCAAGCTCGTCCCGATACGCACGCCGATAGGTAGCTTACTCGCCGGAAGATGAGCGCGACGGCCACCCAGCTCGCACACGCCGATAGGCAGTGAGTCACGAATGGATGCCCGAAAGTCGCACCCGCCGGGCGAAACTGGTCTAGCCAGCGTCTGCGGGAAACTTCGCCCCCAAGTGCGGCAGTAAGCCGTGCAAACTGGTTACGCTAGATATAGTAAGCCGAGTTCGTAAGACGCGCGTTAATCAAATTGCGCAAAACAATAACGCTAAGCATAGCAAGTCGAGAAAATAAGACGCATAACAGGCAAAAAAGCTTTAACTAAAGCAAACAATGTTGTACGAGCAACCCAACAACGAGCGAAGGCATGTGGAGAGCGCTCACCATCGACATACTCAAGCTAGGAAACCAAGGACGGTCGGGGTAACGCCCTGATAGGCAACGATCCATCCCGAAGACACGAAGTTTCTTGAACGACAAAGTCCTCCAAAAAACTGGGGGGCTAATGTTATGAGAGATTTTTCCCATATTAAAAAAAAACATTTTAGGCCCAACTCAAACGAGGACAAGGCATCTCTTCGGCCTCACGAGCTCGACCGCGGCTCATGAGCTCGACCTTGGCCTCACGAGCTCGACCTCGGCCTCACGAGCTCGACCTCAACCTCGCGAGCTCGACCTCGGCCTCGCGAGCTCGACCTCGGCCTCGCGAGCTCGACCTCGGCCTCACGAGCTCGACCTCGGCCTCATAAGCTCGACCTCGACCCCCAGGCGAGCTCGACCTCCAGGAGGAAGTCCAACCCAAAAATTGTGAAGGCAATCCCAGCCATGCCAAGGGCCGAAAAGAAAAAGTCCCAGCCCATAATTTCCCACAACTCAAAAAGGGTATAGCAGCCCCCACATACCAAAAGGCACGGCCACACACAAATGAGCTCAGATTATTTGTTCTCTGGGACCCGCCAGTAAACCATAATATCATCCCAACACCAATCTTACCCCACCAAGAGAATTTTCTTTATCATTCTTGAAGCCATCTCGGCTGGGCCCTACCAAATCCCTCAACACGCAACCTCAAGACTATAAATACCCCCTCTCAGTGAGGGGAAAGAAAAGCCCCTTCCTTATGAGAAAAAAACTTGAGACTTCTCTCTGCTTCTCTTGATGCCACCCTTGGCCTGAAGCGGATTCTCCTCGATTTCTCATTCTCAGAGGTTCCGAAGCCACGAACGCAGGCGAGCCGATCTCCTCGGGCCAGCTGGTCGTCGAGCGCTGCAGATCCACGCTATCCCTCCGTGGGCGAACCAGCTCTGACGCCCGCCGAAGCCTCGACTTCCGCCGACGCTGTAGATCTGTCCGGCCCCAGCGCGCGCAAGCCGACTCCGGCCTCGCCGAAGCTTTCATCCCAACCGACCCGACGCTCGCGAACCAACTCCGACGCCCGCCGAAGCCTCGACTCCCGCCGGCGCTGTAGACCTGTCCGGCCCCAGCGCGCGCAAGCCGGCTCCAGCCTCGCCGAAGCTTCCATCCCAACCGACCCGACGCTCGCGATCAAGCCTCGACGCCCGCCGAAGCCTCGGCTCCCGCCGGCGCTGCAGATCTGTTCGGCCCCGGTGCGCGCAAGCCGACTCCAGTGCTCGCCGAAGCTTTCATCCCAGCCGACATTGCAGATCCAGCCGACCTGGAGCTCGCGATCCAGCCTCGACGCTCGCCAAGACCTCCCCCACAATCGGCCCACCACGAACGTCGGCGGGAAGAGCTCCTCGATTTTTCGTTCTTAGAGGTTCCGAAGCTCGCTCGGGGACTTCCCGGACGTTGCTCCCTCTGATCGAACGCCCCCTAGTGCCCAAGCACGCTCCTAGGGCTCTCGACTAGAGTCCCCCTGCGCATCTTACACGCCAGACGCGCACGCGATCTCCGAAGTTCTGAGACGCCGCCGAGGACTCCTCCGCGCCCTGTCTCCTTCGTCGAAGCACGCTTCTCCGCCAAGGCTCCGCGCCTCACACTGCGTCTTACACGCCTTGAACTACGTCATGACCTGATCCCGACTAAAGGGTACGTAGGCAGCCAACCTTTGGCGCGGTCATACCCCTATTCACCCTCCAGATTCCTCATTTGGAGGTGTTTAGACGAACTCAAGGGACATTCACAGCTAAGGGACGACTCGGGACACCGAGTCCGACACGTTCGAGCCGAAGTGAGACCACTTGGTCCGGCCTTGGGTCTAACCACTTTGGGCTCTTAAATCGTTGTCCGAGAAACGGCGACAACACCGGGTCCTACTCTAAAGCCTTGGATTCTCAAGCCTCCGAGCCCAAGATAGCCCTCAACATACAAATTGAACTACGTTCTGACCTGATCCCGACTAAAGGGTACGTAGGTAGCCAACCTTTGGCACGGTCACACCCCCCAAAACACACCTCAGGGTCTGGAGGGTGCAGCTCGGTCTACGAGCTCCCATTTTTGGCCCGGGCGCGGTCACTTGGTCCGGCCTTGGATCGAACCGCCCGAGGTATTTAATCGTTGTTCATTTTCATGCGACAACAACTACTACTCTTCTTGTGGGCACCATTGACAATATTGTCAACCGTTGAGATCTTCTTCACCTCCACGTCTCTGCGCTGCACGATCTCTCGAATCAAATGGTATTTCCTCTCAATATGTTTAGAGCGATTATGTCTTCAAGGTTCCTTTGAGTTAGCGACAGCTCCACTGTTATCACAATAAAGGGTCATGGACTCGTCGACGTTTGGAACGACTTCCAAATACTTAAGAAATTTTCTAAGCCATACAACCTCCTTGGATGCTTCACAAGCAGCCACATATTCTTCTTTTATAGTGGAGTCAGCAATGCAAGATTGCTTAATACTCCTCCACACAACAACTCTTCCATTAAGGATGAGCACAGATCCTGAAGTGGATTTTCTGGAACCCTTATCCGCTTTAAAATCAGAGTTGGTATATCCTGTCATAGTCAGCTCAGCACCAGAATATGTAAGCATCAAGTTCCTAGGTCTCCGAAGATACTTAAGAACATGCTTAATAGCAATCCAGTGCTCGGTCCAAGGTTGGATTGAAAACGGCTACCTACGCTAACTGCAAAGGAGATATCTGGCCTAGTGCAAAGCATAGCATACATGAGACTTCCCACGGCTGAGGCGTAAGGAATTTTTCTCATGTCTTCAATCTCTTGTGCAGTCTTGGGAGACTGGTCCTTAGAGAGTGAGATTCAATGCCTAAAGGGTGTTTGACCCTTCTTGCAGTTTGGAATCGAGAAGCGATCCATCACCTTATCAATATAAGATGCTTCAGAGAGCGATAGGGTCGGTTTTTCAGATCTCGAAAGATTTGGATCCCCAGAATGTACGCGGCTTCTCCAAGATCCATCATATCGAATTGCTTTGCCAGCCAGACCTTAACCTCAGATAACTTACAAACATCATTACCTATGAGTAGTATATTATCGACATATAGTACCAGAAACACAACTTTACCTTCGTGTATTAACTGGTAAACACAAGGCTCATCTATTGACTGTTCAAAGCCGAAGCCTTTCACAGTTTCATCGAATCAAATATTCCATGACCTAGATGCCCATATAAATGCGCTCGTCAAGATTGCCATTCAGGAAGGCGGTCTTGACTACCATTTGCCAGATCTCCAGATCTCATAGTCGAGAGCTGCAGCTATGGATTGAAGTATGCGGATGGATTTAAGCATCACGACTGGCGAGAAGGTTTCTTCATAGTCAATCCCTTCTTGTTGGGTATAACCCTTAGCCACAAGTCGTGCTTTGAACGTCTCGGCATTCCCATCCGGACCCTTTTTCTTCTTGTATATACAGTTACACCCTACGGGTTTAATCCCTTCCGGAAGGTCTACAAGTTTCCAGATTTTGTTGACATACATCGAGTGCATTTCAACTTTCACGGCATCAAGCAACAGGTTTTATTCAGAACCAGCCATCGCTTGGCAGTAGGAAACAGGGTCATCCATGTCAGAGACGACTACGAAAGTATCTCCATAAGACATGTACCTGTCAGGCTTTTGAGAAGCCCTCCCACTACATCGAAGTACTACTTGACTAGGTTCTGATGAGTTAGGTTGAGTTTCAGTTGGGGTAAGAACAGCTCTTACGGATGAGGTAGAAGCTTCCTTACCCAACTTTTCTTCAAGCACAATTTTGCTTCTAGGTTTTGCATCCTTTATAAAGTCCTCCTCGAGGAAACAAGCGTTCGTGCTAACGAAAGTCTTGTCATCTTTGGGACTATAGAATTTGAAGCCTTTGGTTTCCTTTGGATATCCAACGAACATACACAATTCTGACTTACTAGCCAACTTGCTAGTCTTTTGCCTTAGCACATGTGCAGGGCAACCCCAAATTTTGATGCGGCCTAGGTTTACTTTACGGCCAATCCATCATTCATAAGGGGTACCAGGAACCGTTTTAGAAGGAACTTGGTTCAGAATATATGCGGCTGTTTCGGGGGCATATCCCCAATAGGAAAGAGGGAGTGATGAGTAAGTCATCATTGATCTAACCATCTCTATAAGAGTTCGGTTTCTTCTCTGTGACACGCCGTTTTGTTGAGGTGTACCCGGTGCGGTAAGCTGAGAAGCGATACCTTCTTCTTTAAGAAAGTCATCGAATTCTCCAGACATATACTCACCTCCTCGATCATATTAAAGGGTTTTTATCACTTTGTCAGTTTGCTTTTCCACTAAAACCCGAAAGACCTTAAATATGTTAAAGGTCTCGAATTTGTGTTTGGGCAAATAGACAAAACTGTATCTTGAGTAATCATTAGTGAATGTAACGAAATATTCGTACCCTCCATCACTAGTACAATTGATAGCATCAGGTGCGACAAAAGTCGCACCTGAAAGCATAAATGTCGCACCTGAAAGTATCATCAGGTGCGACTTTAGATGCGACATTGTCGCATCTGAAAGTGCGCACCTGATGATATTAGGTGCGACTAGTCGCACCTGAAAGTCATCACTATCAGGTGCGACATTTTAGGTGCGACAAGTCGCACCAAACGTCGCACCTAAATATCCCTCAAAATAAGAAATTAAAGCATGAATTATAGTATCAGATGCGACTAGTCGCATCTGATAGTAATTCCCCGCGAAATATTTGGCGGGTGTTAGTACAATCAGATGCGACTAGTCGCATCTGATACTCTTCCCGCGAAAGTATCAGATGCGACTAGTCGCATCTGATTGTCTGTAGTTATTTTTTTTAAAATGCTGATTCTAATAGAATCAGCCATTTAAATATATAAAAATTATAATTTAAAAAATTAATTAAATAATTTTTTTGTTAAATTAAATAAATAATTTGAATAATATTAATTAGAATAAGTATATAAATAATAATATTAAATTCATAAAATTTGATAATTTACATTCAATAAATTAAAAAGATTACAATTTATTCTTTTTGTTTCCCTTTTTCATTCGAAGTCTGCCAATTCTGGAATGCACGGCCTCCTCTTCCGCCAGATCTTGCTCGTGCGCCTTGGCGGCCTGATGCGCTGCCGCTCGAACGATGTCGCTGAAATTCTACCGAACCTGGCGTCTGATCAGCATTTGGCATGGAAGCGGATGGCGGCGTCTGAACATTCGGCATTGAAGCGGATGCCGGCGTCTGAACATTCGGCATTGAAGCTGATGGCGGCGTCGTCCCAGGGTGCATCATCGCGGGGGATGTCTGCATGGGAGACGGATGCTGCTGTGTGTAGGCAAAGAACTGTCGCTGAAACGCCTCCATCTGAGCTTGTTGTGCGGCCAACGCTGCTTGTAGCTCGCTAATCACTAGATCTGGAACGCGCGTCGATGAAGAACCTGAGGACGAGCTGTCGTCCTGAGCCTGAGCCAAGAGATACGAGGATCTCGGGATCGAGGGACCTATCCCGACATACCAATCTCGACGTTGCCCGAGAACAGTATCCATCGCGTACTGCTCTGCCTGGTCTATGTCAAACATTTGGCCTGACTCCGCTGCTTGTCGCTGCATATCCTCGACTTGAGTCATAATTCGCGCCTTCAAACATATGTTAAAAAAATTATTAAGATTATCGAAACTTGATTATTAAGTAATTAACACAAGTAACTTACAAATGCTTGTTGCGCCCAAGCTGTCGTCCAATTGCCTTGATCATCTTGATATTTTTTCTCCCACGTGTTTAACGCCGAGGCCAAAGTCCCATCTTCCCTACTCTGCAGTTCTTATGAAAATATGAGTAATGTATTTATTGCAAAAAAAGATTACAAAATTAGAATAAACTTACGTTCAAATGTCGATGAGCCAAAAAAGAAATCGACCCTTGTGTGGACTTCGTTTTCTTGTTCTTGGAATTGTCTCTGTTGCGAGTAGACTTTTTCTGCACATATTAAATTGCGTTATAATTCGATTTCATAGAAGATAACATAATTTTTAGAATTATACATTACCTTCCAATCGTCAGTTGCGAACTCCTCTATCACCTTCTCCCAATCGTCTTTTTGATATCCTTTTGGAATTTCTTTCTTGGCGACATTCATTTGCCCACAACATTTTCCTAAGAAAGTCCCTGATAATCTAGACTTTTGGTTGCGCCTCATACGCTTTGCATCGCGAATGATAGTCTGGTCAATCTGATGACGATAGCAATCCGCCGGAAGCAGCTCATCGGTCTCATCATCCTTGTACACGAAAGTGTACTCGGAATGAAGTGCGCTCAGAATATTGCCCAACATCTGGGGCGTCACTTCGTTCCAATCACGAAGTGTGACCGGGATATGGACTTTCACCAAAGCGCCGACGCGGTTGTTGAATACTCCTACCTTTTTTTATTGTTTTTCTTACGTCCTGGTAGAAAGTTTGGTTGATTGGGTCGTACCTAACAACTTTCGCACCGGGTACCCCATGCGCTGCTTTTGCCGAAGTAGACCCGGTTGTTGGTCCCCTTATTTTCTTAGGACATTGGGAACCCGGTGTCTCTAGCGGAGACTCATCTCCACCTGCTCCTGAACGGTGTAGCGGAGACTCATCTCCACCTGCTCCACCTGCATCTGACATCCTGTAAGATGTGAACAATATTAGTAAATAAATATTAGTTTTCTGTTTAAAAAAAACGTGGACGGCACCACGGATTTTATTATTAACAAACCTCACATATGGCGGAGGAAAACCGTGGTTACATTATATAGTAAATAAACATACAAAAAAGATATTAATCATTCATCATCATCTATGCCTATAATGTTAATATCATCTTCTATATCGACATCAACATCTTCTCCCTCAAAAACGACATGTCTCTCATTTTCATCATCGTCTTCTTCATCATCGTCAACGACAGCCACTAACTCAGCTTCATCGATTTCGTGTCGATGATTCAAACGCTCGATGTTTGACAATTCTATAGTCAATGGGATCGAGGCTGAGTTGGAGGGGTCAACTTCAGGAATGTCCCAAATCCCTCGATGATTGCATTCCTGGACGATTTCCCAGTCGCCGCCTTTAATAAGATCTTCGATGTAAAAAACTTGTTTCACTTGAGTCGCGAGTACGTACGGCTCCTCTTTAAACCACTGTTTCGCAGTATAAGCACTCGTTTCTCCAGTAGTCTTATCGGTGTGCACTAGTCGGTTTGCATGATACTTGTCACCGTACCAAATGCATTTGAACAATACAACACTATAGTTATGCCTATAGTTCACGACGATGACGTCTTCCATTCGACCATAGTAAGTGAAATCATCCACAAGTACACATACACCGCTATTTTGAGTGACTCGTTGATTATCGCGACGACGAGTGATGAACTTCACGCCATTTACAAAGCAGCTCGGATATTGATAGGCGACTTGAAGGGAACCGATAGAAAGCGAATAGAGCTCGTCAGACACGTCAGAACCACTAGCTTTCATATCAAAAATCTGATTACGAAAGAAAGCATTGATTAGCACTTGTGCGTTTATCAAAAAATTGCATTGATATTGTGTTATTACCTTCTTCTCAAACCAAATTTTGAACCTCTTTCTATGCTCCGCTTCAATATCGCGAACTCCAGATTCGCTCAAGAGATCCAAATGCTCGCTGTTATTAAAAACATTACTTCAATAGCAATATATAAAAAAGAATGAATTGAAACACATTCCCAACGATAACTTACGTCAAATATGGATCCACTTCAGGACAGTTGGTATAGATGTACCACTCCGCGTTCTCTTTCTATTCATCGTCTAATACTATCGGTTTCATCATCCCATAAGGCACACACATCTCGGATCGAAAAACAGAGAGCTCTTGCACTTGAACTTCATCTACACTTTTTTTATCTTCAAGATACCTTGCAACGAACGTCAGAGCTTCTTCTACAACATAAGCTTCCGCAATAGAGCTTTCTGGTCTAGCTCTATTTTTGACAAAATGTTTTAATGTCCCAAGGTATCTCTCAAATGGGTACATCCACCGCATATGCACCGGGCCGCCATACAACGCTTCATCTGGTAGATGAATCGCCACGTGAATCATGATCGTGAAAAAAGCTGGTGGAAATATCATCTCAAGCTTACACAAGATCTCGATGATAGACTCTTGCGCATTTTCAAGATCTTCTACTCTCAAGGTTCTCGAACTTATCAGCTTGAAAAAGTTGCAAAGCTCGGATATCGTCTGATGTATTTCTTTTGGCACAAAAGGACGAATACCAACAACCAACAACCTCTGCAAGATCACGTGGCAATCATGCGACTTCAAACCTGTGAGTTTTCCATCAGCAGTCACATTTTTCTTCAAATTCCCAGCGACCCCATCTGGAAATTTGACAGATTGGAGGAACTCGGTAAATCGCTGCCTCTGAACAAGGGTTAAGGTGTACGATGCTCGCGGTTTGTACCACGAATCCCCTTGTTTTTTCAAGTGGAGAGCGGTCTTGATGCCCAAGTCCATCAAATCAAACCTCGCCTTATCTGTGTCGTAGTTCTTCTTTTCTAAGCTGAGCAAGGTTCCGAGAAGATTCTCGCACACGTTCTTCTCTATGTGCATGAAGTCCATGTTATGCTTCAACTCCAAATCTGACCAGTACGGCAACTCGTAAAAGATGCTTTTCTTGGCCCAATTTAGTTCGCACTCGGCTCGCTTTCGTTTTCTGCCCACGGAGCCAGCATGTTTGCCAGTTGTCATGGAAGAGACACTAGCCAACTGAGCGAGTATGTCTTGCGGAGTCAACTTCTCGGGTTTACTACGTTTCTCGTGGCGATCCTTGTAGTGATCGGTGCTTTTTCTCAATCGGTGACGCATACGCAAGAATCGACGATGGTCGTAGTAAACGATCCTGTTTCTGACTTTCAAAGACGGCGTGTCAAGGTTGCACGTCGGGCAAGCGAGATACCCTTGGCCACTCCATCCCGATAAATAGGATCGAGCTGGAAAATCGTTAATCGTCCAAAGTAGCGCGGCACGCAATCGAAACACTTCATCGTTGGCGCCATCTCGAACGCGGAATCCGGTCTCCCACAGTTCTTTCAGCTCTTCGACAATTGGCTGCAAAAACACGTCCATGTCCTTTACTGGTGAGTGAGGCCCCGGGATCAAAAGCGTTAGCATCAAGTACTCTTTCTTCATGCATAACCAAGGCGGCAAGTTGTACGCAGTTAGTACCACATGCCACATGCTGTACGATAAACTCATTTCTCCGAACGGATTGAATCCATCCGCAGCTAGTCCAAGCCGCACGTTTCGAGGCTCTGCAGCAAAGCCTGGGTATCTCTCGTCCAGGTTTTTCTACGTCGTATTATCCGCAGGATGTCGTAGAACACCAACTTCCCTGACGCGATCTCTTTCGTGCCACTGCATCAAAAGCGACGTGTGTCGAGACGCGTACAACCGCTTCAATCGATCTTTCAGGGGAAAATATCGCAAAATCTTTTGCGGTATCATTTTCCCAGTTGGCTTCCATCTGCTCTCGTTGCATACTGGGCACACGTCGACTTCCGCGAGATCTTTTCGAAATAGGACACAATCGTTAATACATGCATTGATCATCTCGTATCCCATGCCAAAACGCTTCAGCTTCGCCTTTGCCTCGTAATGCTTCTCCGGAATTCGATTACCAGCTGGATGAGACTTCTTCAAGAGCTGCAAGAGTTCTGTAAAAGACTTGTTCGTCCAATGGTTCGTGACTTTGAGGTGCATCAACGAAACCAAGAACGACAAAGAAGAAAACTCTTTGCATCCAGGGTACAATTCTGCTTCCAACTCGGCGAAGAGGTCTTCCACTTGCTCCTCTGCACGCACCTCGCTCTGGGTCGGCTCCGTAGCATCGTCGAAATCCTCGTGATCCCTGATATCCTCCACAGCACCGTGCAATCCTCCTATTCCTCTCTGATCTGTTCCTCCGATGGAATCTTCTTCATGAGGAAGTACGACACGCTCGAGCTCGCTGTGATGATACCATTTTGTGTAGCCTGGGGTAAACCCCTTGTTCAGCAAATGGTTCCTGACAACCCCGATGTCGTGCCATCTCACGTTGTTGCAAAGTTTGCAAGGACACTGATATTTGCCAATTTCGTTAGGGAATCTTCTTGCAGCGCGAATAAACTCGTTAACACCGGTTTTGTACTGCAATGTCACCCGATTATTCTCCGTGATCCAATCTCTACTTGGATTGGACATTTCGCTGAATGAGAGCGAGAAATGAAAGTTTGGAAGAGTTATTGATAAAGGACGACGGAGATCAAAATGAAAGAGAGATTATGAATTCTATGTTATTTTGAGCTCGGATTGAATAAGTTGGGAGGTTTTAAACTAATTAATTCGAAACTCTACCGAAATTTCGGCAGAGTTTCCCCTATTATACTGACAAACCAAAAACCTGCAAAATTATTTAAAAACATACACAAACCATCCAGAACTATCCTATAAATTAGCTCAGCCCTAAACCGAACATCCGTGGTTCGATCACAACATTTATAAATGAAAAATCGAAATAAACAAAATATCACAAACTATCAAACATGTCACAAACTATCAAAGCATGTCACAAAACTATTTTTCTTATTTAAATTACAATTTAATTACATGTTAAATCAACTACGCAAACTTATCACAAATTAATTAACTAATTATAAACTAAGCAACATAAATGTAATTATTAAACTAATTACAATTTCTAGGTAATAATTTACTTACAATTAATCTAAATTAATTAAAAGCAAAAAATTTAAAAATGTCACAAACTATATTTCAAAACATGTCAAAAAACAACTAAAACTTAATTTTAACCTAATATAAACTAATCACATTATTAAACTTAATTATCAAAATCAAACTTATTTTAACCATATATCATATTAATACTAACTAATTTACAATCAATTATCAAAATTAATTATCAAATTACTAAACATGTTAAATTAATTATCAAATTAATACTAATTAAGTTACACATTATTATTAACTTACATACTTCACATTAATTAACTAACCTAACATATTATCTATATACACTAACCTAACATATTATATATATACACTAACCTAACTAACTAATATATACACTAATATATATATACACTAACCTAGGACGGCCGGCCGGGGACTCGGGGACAGCGGCTCGGAGGCTGGGACTCGGGGACAGAGGCTCGGTGTGGCTGGGACTCGGAGGCAGCGCGGTCGGGGCTGAGCGCACGGTGAGGTCCGGAGGCACGAGACGACGGCTGTGAGTTTAAACCGAGTTAGAGAGAGCGAGGCAGAGAGGGAGCGAGGCAGAGAGGGAGTGAGAGAGAGAAATACCGAGTGAGAGAGAGAGTCGGTGGTGACTCGGAGGCAGCGGGGCTGGGGCTGAGCGCACGGCGAGGTCCGGAGGCACGAGATGACGTACGGCTGTGAGTTTAAACCGAGCTGTGAGAGAGCGAGGCAGAGAAGGAGCGAGGTAGAGAGGGAGTGAGAGAGAGAAATACCGAGTGAGAGAGAGAGGCAGTGGCGACTGGCGAGCTCCGGTGGCCGGATGAGGCGGAGGTCCGGTGGCCGGGTACGGGTACGTGGCGTGGTGGTCGGCGAAGGAAGAGGCCGAGAAGAGAGGGACGGAGGAGATGGAGCAGCGACAGCGGCGGAGCTCGGTGTGGCTGGGACTCGGAGGCAGCGGAACTTGACACTCGGCGGCGGAGCTCGGTGTGGCTGGGACTCGGCAGAGCTCGGTGTGGTGGTCCGGTGGTGGTCGGCGAAGTGTTCTTAGGCGAAGGAATAGTCGGAGAAGAGAGGGACGGAGGAGATGGATGTGGGCTAATGAGTTTACAACCGGAGAAGAAGAGAAGTTCGCAAGGAGAGAGAGAGTGTTTTTTTTTTAACAGAGTTTGAGCGGCTGGAGAAGAAAGGATCGCGACCTGGGTTTTTAAACAAAACCCTAATAATCAGGTGCGACAGAATCGCACCTGATAAGACTATCACATGCGACTAGTCGCATCTGATGAGTTATCAGGTGCGACTAGTCGCACCTGATTATAAAAATAAAAAATAAAAATTTCATTCGCCACGTCAAACTAATGAAATAAAAGAGGGGGAGATGAGGCCCGCTCAAAAATTTCAAACTATCTGATGCGACATAGTCGCACCCGAAAGTTTCAACATATTTTCAGGTGCGACTAGTCGCATCGGATTGTCAAAATCAAAAAACAATTTGAGCGAATTTTTTCGGCTTCTGAAAGACTATCAGATGCGACTAGTCGCACCTGAAAGTCATTTAGATGCGACTTTTAGGTGCGACTAGTCGCATCTGATAGTCTTGCGCATCAGAAAATCAATTTTGTAGTAGTGCATGTGCATGTTGACTGAGGGGACCACATACATCAGAATGTACTAGTTCCAGCAACTCAGTGGCTCTTCGAGCTTTATCGGAGAAAGGTCGCTTAGTCATTTTTCCTTATATGCAAGATTCACAAGTAGGTAGTGAACATATTGCAGAGGCTTGGAGAAAACCTGTTGGAATTGATCTAGGGTTAAGAAAAGATTTAACGCTTTGAGCAAGCGGCGGAATTTAAAAATTTTCTTTAAAACAAGTAAAACGTTTTTATTAACCTAGACAAATAGCAAGTACATATAAATTAAAACTATTAATGAGCATTATATGTTCACTAACCTTTGAGAAGCTTGAACGTTGAGAAGCCTTAGGAAGGTTGAAACGTTCGTCTCCCCTTGTAGCACGTCTCTCTTCTTTCCTCGGGAACTCGAGCAACCACGAAAGTTTCTATCACAATAATCACTCGAGAAAGAAAGGAATTCGTGTCTGGGCACTTTAAAACACGACGACTCGAGAACAAGTCTCAAAGTCGTAGAGCTAAAACACTAGGTCAGATGTGGACCTAGGTGCCATACCAAAAACGAAAAGAACTAGAGAGAGAGAGAAGCTTGGGCGGCCACAAGGTCTAGAGAGAGAAGTTCTCAATCTCTAACTTATGTGGGATGAGAAACAATGAGAATGAGGTGGGGTATTTATAGGAGGAGGATTACCTTCAAAAGGTAATTTCCTCTTTTCTATAGAATATCACATATTCATGAGCAAATCTTATTTTCTCATTTCTACACCTCATGGACGTCCAACATAGTAGTCATGACACCTTGGATTTGTTTCCTCATTTGTTTGCTCCTGAATTGGCCGAAAATTAGCTTTCCGTCTAGAGGAAATTTGTTTCCTCTATTTCTTTTGGCAAGTATCTTCATACATCAATGCACAAAATAATTTCTTCTTTCTCTCTATGGTATGCACGAAATTTTGATTCTAGAACATGCTTCTAGATGTTTATTTATATGTTCATTACAATATAAGAAAAGCCCATTAAGAATTTTCACATAAAATTCCAGAAATGAAATTAATCCTCAAGGCCAAAATTCTTTAGGTTGGCCGTGTGATTTAAATTTCATTTGTCATCATATGACAATGTCAAAAAATTTATTGATGTTCATTTCGTCCTATGTCCAAAAAGACAAAAATAACCTTTAGACAATTTACCTAAAACTTGTCTCGTTATTGTTTTGACTTAGCTTCTAGTTTAACTATTCCTACTCGATATGATTTGTGACAGTGACCTCATGGATCCAAATGAACAAAGCTTGAGCTACAATACTTGGACTCAAAACTTCACAAACCTTTTCAAGTTTAGCTTAATGTCAACTGACTCCACTAAAGAGTTGACACTAAGAATCTCTCTGTTCAAATGAATTTATTTTCTTCTCAAGGATTCAAATAAATTGTGATGAATTGATCCAGTGAATATTATATATGTTTACCCTTCATGAATATCATCAGCTAGTCGGGATTTAGAAAATTACCATTTTACCCTTCAAGCTGTTATTTTCTCAACTCCTTTGTCACTTGTGAATAAGTTAGAAGCAATGTATTGACGATGAACTAACAAGTCACATTGTTTCATCCAAAAGTGTCAAGACTCAATTTGGACACTGGCTAGTTCATTTATTCACATCCCACGGAACAAAGCATGAGCAGATATACATTGCATTTCAGCAATCTTGTACATGAATTCCATATCTATTAGAACTTCATAAAGTTATTCATGACATCTTCACAACTTAGTAATTCACCAATAGGTCATGTTCAGAATCACATAGTGAGTCCGAACTCTGACTTTCTCAAATGAGAATACATAAGCTGTGGAATGACATGTCTCATATCAGGATTAAGGTAAGCACGATGCAATTCATACGTAGTGACTTCGAGACATAAGAGGTTAAATGGTTTGTTCTTATTTTGTCTCTAGAAGTGCACTGGTCAATTCAGTACCTTCGGAAGATACCTAGAAGAACTATAGAGTCTCCAACTCTCAATGCCCCATAACCAGACATCATAGATTCTCCTCACAATCGTACTGAGGTCAATAGTTCTTTGACCCTTAGATTGTGAATATATCGTTTTAAGCAAACTACGAAGAGTTTGTTCATGCAAATCTACATTTATCTCTTTGTAAGTTGTTAAGTTTGTTTATGGACTAAAGAGTAATGTTTTATCATAAAGCTTCAAACAGACAAGGAGGAATGAATCAACTTTTCAACTTTTTATTAATGAATAAGCAATTACAAGCAAGAGTCTTCATGAGACTTTATTACATCAAATGTACAAAATAAAGACTACAACTCTTCTTGTGGGCACCATTGACAACAAACTCCCACTTGACTAAAAGAAGATGTGTGTAGTCCTTCATGCAGAGGCGTAAGGAATTTTCCTCATATCTTCAATCTCTTGTGCAATTTTGGGTGACTGGTCCTTAGAGAGTGAGACTCCATGCCTAAAGGGAGTTTGGCCCTTCTTGGAGTCTTGCATCGAGAAGCGATCCATCACCTTATCAATATAAGATGCTTGAGAGAGCGACTGAGTCCGGTTCTTCCTATCTCGAAAGATTTGGATCCCCAGAATGTACGCGGCTTCTCTTAGATCCTTCATATCGAATTGCTTTGCTAACCAGACCTTAACCTCAGATAACTTACCCACATCATTACCTATGAAATATATCATCGACATACAGTACCAGAAACACAACTTTACCTTCGTGTATTAACTTGTAAACACAAGGCTCATTTATTGACTGTTCAAAGCTTAAGTTTTTCACAGTTTCATCGAATCTAATATTCCATGACCTAGATGCTTGCTTTAGTCCATAAATGGACTTAAGTAACTCACAAACCTTGGTCTCTTGACCTTTTTTCACGAAACCGTTTGGTTGAGCCATATAAATGCGCTCGTCAAGATTCCCATTTAGGAAGGCAGTCTTGACATCCATTTGCCAGATCTCATAATCGAGAGCTGCAGCTATGGATAGTAGTATGCGGATGGATTTAAGCATCGTGACTGGCGAGAAGGTTTCTTCATAGTCAATCTCTTCTTGTTGGGTATAACCCTTAGCCACAAGTCGTGCTTTGAACGTCTCGGCGTTCCCATCCGTACCCTTTTTCTTCTTGTATATCCAGTTACACCCTACGGGTTTAATCCCTTCAGGAAGGTCTACAAGTTTCCAGACTTTGTTTACATACATCGAGTGCATTTCAATTTTCATGGCGTCAAGCCAAAGGTTTGATTCAGAACAAGCCATCGCTTGGCTATAGGAAAAAGGATCATCCATGTCGGAGACGGCTACGAGAGAGTCTCCATAGGACATGACCCTGTCAGGCTTTTGAGTAGCCCTCCCACTACGTCGAAGTACATTTGACGTGATTCTGAAGAGTTAGGTTGTGTTTCAGTTGAGGTAAGAACGGTTCTTACAGATGAGGTAGAAGCTTCCTCACTCAACTTTTCTTTAAGCACAATTTTGCTTCTATGTTTTGCATCCTTCATAAAGTCCTCCTCAAGGAAACGAGCATTCGTGCTAATGAAATTCTTATCGTCCTCTAGACTATAGAATGTGAAACCTTTGGTTTCCTTTGGATATCCAACAAACAGACACAATTCTGACCTACTAGCCAACTTGGTAGTCTTTTGCCTCAGCACGTGTGCGGGGCATCCCCATATTTTTATGCCGCCAAGATTTACTTTACGGCCAGTCCATCGTTCATAAGGAGTAACAGGAACCGTTTTGGACGGAACTTGGTTCATAATGTAAGCGGCTGTTTTGAGGGCATATCCCCGAAAGGAAAGAGGGAGTGATGAGTAACTCATCATTGATCTAACCATCTCCATAAGAGTTCGGTTTCTTCTCTCTGACACTTCATTTTGTTGAGGTGTGCCAGGTGTTGTCAATGGTGCCCACAAGAAGAGTTGTAGTCTTTATTTTGAACATTTGATGTAATAAAGTCTCATGAAGACTCTTGCTTGTAATTGCCTATTCATTCATTAATAAAGTTGAAACGTTCATTCAATCTTCCTTGTCTGAAGCTTTATGATAAAACCATAGTCTTTTAGTCCATAAACAAACTTAACAACTTACGAAGAGACAAATGTAGATTTGCATGAACAAACTCTTCGTAGTTTGCTTAAAACGATATATTCGCAATCTTAGGGTCAAAGGACTATTGACCTCAGTATGATTGTTAGAAGAATCTATGATGTCTGGTTATGAGGCATTGAGAGTTAGGAACTCTATAGTTCTTCTAGGTATCTTCCGAAGGTACTGAATTGACCAGTGCACTTCTAGAGACAAGATAAGAACAAACCATTTAACCTCTTATGTCTCGAAGTCACTATGTATGAATTGCATCATGCTTACCTTAATCCTGAAATGAGACATGCCATTTCACACCTTAGTATTCTCATTTGAGAAAGTCAAAGTTCGGACTCACTATGTGATTCCGAACAAGGCCTATTGGTGAAGTACTAAGTTGTGAGTCTGTCATGAGTAACTTTGTGAAGTTCTCATAGATATGGAATTCATGTACAAGATTGCTGAAATGCAATGTATGTCACCTCATGCTTTGTTCCTTGGAGTGTGAATAAATGAACTGGCCAGTGTCCAAATTGAGTCCTGACTCTTTTGGATGAAACAATGTGACTTGTTAGCTCCTCGTCAATACATTGTTTCTAACTTATTCACAAGCGACAAAGGAGTTGAGGAAATAACAGCTAGAAGGGTAAAATGGTAATTTAGTAAATCCCGACTAGCTGATGACATTCATGAAGGGTAAACATAGATAATATTCAGTGGATCCGCTCATCATAATTAGGTCGAATTCTTGAGTAGAAAATAAATTCATTTGAACCGAGAGATTTTCAGTGTCAGCTCTTTAGTGGAGTCAGTTGGCATTAAGCTAAACTTGGAAAAGGTTTGTGAACTTTTGAGTCCAAGTGTTTAGCTAAAGCTTTGTTCATTTGGGTCCATGAGGTCACTGTCACGAATCACATCGATAGGAATAGTTAAACTGGAAGCTAAGCCAAAACAAGAACGAAAATAGTTAAAAGGGTATTTTTGTCTTTTGAGACAAAGGATGAAATGAATGTCAATAAATTTTTTTGACAAGGTCATTTTGTGACATGTTTCACTCGGCCATGACTTGATTATTGGGCCTTGTGAATTAATTTCATTTCATAAGAATTTTATTGAAAATTCTTATTGGGCCTTTTTCATGTTGTCATGAACAAATGGAAAAGCTTCTAGAAGCCTTTTCTAGAAGGCCTTGGGCGCCCAACATACCCAACCAAGAGAGAATATTTTGTGCATAAATGTATCAAGATACTTGCCAAAAGAAAAAGAGGAAACAAATTTGCATAAGGATGCTATATGGAATTCGGCCAAGAGAGAGACAAGGCAAGCCTTGAACAAAATAGGAAACAAATCAAGGCTTCTAGAAGCCCTAGCTTGGCCGAGTATCTCAAAGGGAAAAAAGAGGAAATTGCTCATGAATATGTGATATTCCATAGAAGAGGAAACTACCTTATTGAAGGTGAGACCTCTCCTATAAATAGGAGCCTCATTTCCTCACAATTCATTCATCCAAGTTTAAGAGATTTGAGAGACTCTCTCTCTAGAACTTGGCCGAAGTCCTCTTCTCTTTCTCTCTAGTTTATTTTCGGTTTTCTCTTGTCTTGGCACCTAGGTCCTCACTCGACCTAGTCTTTAGCTCTGCGACTTCGAGACTCGTTCTCAAGTCGTAGTGTTTAAAAGTGCCCACTCACTAATTCCTTCTTTTCGAGTGATTTAGTGATAGAAACTATCGTGGTTGCTCGAGTTCCCGAGGAAAGAAAAGAGAGACGTGCTGCGAGGGGAGACGAACGTTGCGAACCTTCCAAAGGCTCATCAACGTTCAAGCATCAAAAAGGTTAGTAACTTTTATAGCTCATATTAGTTTTTATTTACATGCATATGCTCTTGTCTAGGTTAGTAAAAACTAGTTTTACTTAAAAAGAAATTTTTTAAAATTCCGCCGCTTAACGAAGCGTTAAACTTTTTCTTAAACCCTAGATCGATTCCAACAAATGGTATCAGAGCTATGGTCAAAGGAATGCATGTGCATGTTTTTAAATTATGAGCTTGAAAATCGTTTTCGAAAGTTTACTAATTTTGTGACAAGTTAGAATTGTAATCTTAGATTTTTTTTAATTTATTGCTCATGCCTTTAAATTGAAAACCATGTTGATTTTCTATGAGTTTGGGATGATGTTAAAACACATTAGAATCAGTTCTAAAAGTTTTTAATTTTTTATATTGAAAAACGTGTTTTAAAGGTTTGAGGTTTTTCGAGTAAATTTTATGACTAGTTTTATTTTCTTGCTAGTTTCGTTTATTTACTTGAATCGTTTTATGCATGTTGTTATTTCTTTTATTCTATGTTATTACCCTGCTAATTAAACACAAATAAAAGCTTTAAACAATATCTTAAAACGTTCCGTTACACTCGATTCTTTTTCGCACCTAAAAGGACAAAGCTTTAATTTATTTCTTTTTCTTCGAGCTGGAATGTAAACCCGCATTAAAAGCGGCATAACTCTCTGCTCAGAAATCGAAATTTAATGATTCTTGAATCAAATTAAAGCTCTGTCTGTCCTCTGTCTAATGCCACTGGTTTCGGCTGAAAAGGACAACGGAGCCGCCAGATATGGCGATTTTACTCCGAGGTGCGCGGCTGTCTGAAACTCCAGTTTTTTAGAAATCCGGATTTTCAAACCCCACTACCATGAGTTATAGAACTCTAATGAGAAAACTTTCTTGAGCAAAAATGTTTTTCATATGATTATAAACATGATGTGTAAAGATTAAAAGTTTTGATTTTTGAAAGATTAATTGAAATTGAATTTTTTTTTTTTCAAAACTAGTTTGAATTTTGAAAAACCGTTTTCACTTTCAAACTTGAAAATATTTTGTCATCCAAATCAAATAAGTTTTCAAAATGTTTTCAAAACTATATCTATATCACATATGTTCAAAATCTATATGCTCTTGAAAATTTGAGTGGGAGGTCTCCTTGTAGACAAGCCGAAAAATAAAAAGATGTGTAATCTCAAACTTTCAAGTGTTCGAGTGAGTTGAAGTTCACACTTCCCTCACGCACTTTCCCGAAATAGAAAATAGGAAAAGATCGAGTATGTACCTTGTGCCTTTATGCACTAATACTGCTCTGAACATGTCGATCTAGGATTCTCTTCTAGTTGTCCGCTCTGTCGCTCTCTAACTAGGAAATCTGTTTCCGAACTTAAAAGAGTCGATGAACCAACTCCAAAAAACTAAGTGGGAGGGTTATACTCGTTGTTTGTAACCCGCGATCCCCAACACTAATGAAAAGTGCAAGTGTCGCCGGACTAAGAGTCACCCTCGTGGCCCTCTCTTAAATGAGAGTACTCAAGGGCGCTTTGCTCTGATCATTGCTCAATGAGCTACGTTCGAGAGTGAGACGATGATGACAAGACCTCCCCTCGGCGGATTGTTTTTCAAAGTCAATCTTTTGGACTAAGTGGTTGGTTACACACTTAGACTCAATCCCTAGTAATCCTCCCTCGAGGCCCTGCGAAAGGATGTGAGTGATCAAACCAATTTACAAGGTGGCTAGTCAAAATTGATGTATTGACATCTTGGCTATGCATTAATGATGAGTCATTTACTTATGAAAGGAGACTCGTTGCGGCCTTCCCTCGAAGGAGTAAAGTGTCATTTCGTTCATAACACCTTTGGATTTTATAAAGTCTTAAACAAACTTAAATCCTAAACCAAAGACTAATCATAAACTTGTTTCAACTTATATAGGCAATATGTCTCTCAACCCTCTCTCTATCTTTCTTTCCTCGAACCAACTCGAAAACGAAAACTACATAGATTCGAAACATAACCTCGACATAATACCTACCGTTAACAAGCACAAATGGGTACTCACCACCCCGTGTCCTCCTCTGACGAATGATGATTCAACTCAAGATGACAATGACGCCTTAGCGGCCTGGCTTCGATCCGATGAGATTGTGAGGTGCTATATCTTAGCATCTATGAACAAAATGCTGAACAAGCAACATCGTGACATCGAGACTGCCGTTGACATGTTCTACAATCTCCTTGAGAGTTTTGGAGGGCAAAGGCGTCAAGCAAGGCAAAAAGCAGTCCGACAGTTTATGAACTGTCACATGAAGGCTAGGACTCCTGTTAGAGACTTTATGATACTGATCATTAGTTTTCTAAATAAAATGGAAATCCTAGGATCTGAGACTGATGGGAAGAATCTCATAGATATGATCTTAGAAACTCTCCCCGCGTCTCTTGATACCTCCAAGATGAACTACTCCATAAACAAGCTAGAGTACACTGCTACCAAGCTTATGGAGGAACTTCACACTGCTGTAGGTTTCACTAAGAGAAAGAGGAATCAAGGAGAGGCACATGCTACTGAGCAAAAAGCCTCCGCCTCTGAAACTGTGAAGAGACCTTACAGGGCCGACAAAAGGAACTCTCCCGCCTATCTCAAAGCAAAGGAACATAGTATTGTACTAGTTACCGAAGCATGCTTAGTAGCTGATAATGTATCAACGTGGATTCTTGACTCCGCTGCTACTAACCATATTTGCTGTTCCTTGAATGGTTTCAAGAAAACCAAAAGCTTAGAGGAAGGCGAGTTCTGTTTCAAATGGGGTGATGGGAGCCTGGTGTCTGCAAAGGCTGTGGGATCTGTGACGCTGTCTTTTGAAGACCGCACTTTAAACTTGAATAATGTATATTTTGTTCCTACCTTTGGGAAGAACTTAATATCCGTTGCTCGTCTTCGTGAGCAAGATTATTGTTTAAAGTTCATTAAGAATGGAATTCGTATTTCGTTTCCTGATAATTCTTTTGTCACTGATGCATGTATGAAGAATGCTCTTTTCTACATCTATCCCACTCAACCTTCTCTTTTAGACACCGAAATAGATAATGATCTTATTAGGGAGCCAAAGAGGATCAAACTTTCTGAATCCTCCGATCTAACAAAATCAACATACCTCTGGCACTTAAGACTTGGTCATATCAGTCTAGATAGGATTAAGAGACTTGTGAGGGATGGTCCACTCCAAGCCTCTGCAATAGGTTCACTACCTACTTGTGAATCCTGCATAGAAGGAAAAATGACTAAGCGACCTTTCTCTGATAAAGGTCGAAGAGCCACTGAGTTGCTGGAACTAATACATTCTGATGTATGTGGTCCGCTCAACCAACAGGCACGTGGAGGATACGAATACTTCGTTACCTTCACTGATGACTACTCAAGATATGGGTTTGTCTATTTGCTTAAACACAAATCCGAGACCTTTAACGTATTTAAGGTCTTTAGGGCTTTAGTGGAAAAGCAAACTGGCAAAGTGATCAAAACCCTTCGATCTGATCGAGGTGGTGAGTATATGTCTGGAGAGTTCGATGACTTTCTTAAAGAAGAAGGTATCGCTTCTCAGCTTACCGCACCTGGCACACCTCAACAAAACGGAGTGTCAGAGAGAAGAAACCGAACTCTTATGGAGATGGTTAGATCAATGATGAGTTACTCATCACTCCCGCTTTCCTTTTGGGGATATGCCCTCGAAACAGCCGCCTACATTCTGAACCAAGTTCCGTCCAAGACGGTTCCTGGTACTCCTTATGAACGATGGACTGGCCGTAAAGTGAATCTTGGCCGCATCCGAATTTGGGGTTGCCCTGCACACGTGCTGAGGCAAAAGACTAGCAAGTTGGCTAGTAGGTCAGAATTGTGCCTGTTTGTAGGATATCCGAAGGAAACCAAAGGTTTTACTTTCTATAGTCCCGAGGACGATAAGACTTTCGTTAGCACGAATGCTCGTTTCCTTGAGGAGGACTTTATGAAGGATGCAAAACCTAGAAGCAAAATTGTGCTTGAAGAAAAGTTGGGTGAGGAAGCTTCTACCTCGTCTGTGAGAACTGTTCTTACCCCAACTGAAACACAACCTAACTCATCAGAATCTCGTCAAGTAGTACTTCGACGTAGTGGAAGGGCTACTCAAAAGCCTGACAGGTACATGTCTTATGGAGACTCTCTTGTAGCCGTCTCCTACATGGATGATCCTGTTTCCTATAGCCAAGCAATGGCTTGTTCTGAATCAAACCTTTGGCTTGACGCCATGAAAGTTGAGATGCACTCGATGTATGTCAACAAAGTCTGGAAACTTGTAGACCTTCCTGAAGGGATTAAACCCGTAGGGTGTAAGTGGATATACAAGAAGAAAAAGGGTCCTGATGGGAACGTCGAGACGTTCAAAGCACGACTTGTGGCGAAGGGTTATACCCAACAAGAAGGGATTGACTATGAAGAAACCTTCTCGCCAGTCGCGATGCTTAAATCCATCCGCATACTCCTATCCATAGCTGCAGCTCTCGACTATGAGATCTGGCAAATGGATGTCAAGACAGCCTTTCTGAATGGCAATCTTGACGAGCGCATTTACATGGCTCAACCAGACGGTTTCGTGGATAAAGGTCAAGAGACCAAGGTTTGTGAGTTGCTTAAATCCATTTATGGACTAAAGCAAGCATCTAGGTCATGGAATATTAGATTCGATGAAACTGTAAAGAGCTTCGGCTTTGAACAGTCAATAGATGAGCCTTGTGTTTACAAGTTAATACACGAAGGCAAAGTTGTGTTTCTGGTACTATATGTCGATGATATACTACTCATTGGTAATGACGTGGGTAAGTTATCTGAGGTTAAGGTCTGGCTAGCAAAGCAATTCGATATGAAGGATCTAGGAGAAGCCGCGTACATTCTGGGAATCCAAATCTTTCGAGATAGGAAAAACCGGACCCTGTCGCTCTCTCAAGCATCTTATATTGATAAGGTGATGGATCGCTTCTCGATGCAAGACTGCAAGAGGGGTCAAACACCCTTTAGGCATGGAGTTTCACTCTCTAAGGACCAGTCTCCCAAGACTGCACAAGAGATTGAAGACATGAGAAAAATTCCTTACGCCTCTGCCGTAGGAAGCCTCATGTATGCTATGCTTTGCACCCGACCTGATATATGTTTCGCCGTTGGCGTAGTTAGTCGTTTCCAATCCAACCCTGGACCCGAGCACTGGATTGCTGTTAAGCATGTTCTTAAGTATCTTCGAAGAACTAGGAACTTGATGCTTACATACTCAGGTACTGACCTGACTATGACGGGATATACCGACTCCGATTTTCAAGCGGATAAGGATTCCAGGAAATCCACTTCGGGATCTGTGTTCATCCTTAATGGTGGAGCTGTTGTGTGGAGAAGTATTAAGCAATCTTGCATTGCTGACTCCACAATGGAAGCAGAATATGTGGCTGCTTGTGAAGCATCCAAAGAGGCTGTATGGCTTAGAAAGTTCCTTAAGTATTTGGAAGTTGTTCCAAACGTCGACGAGCCCATGACCCTTTATTGTGATAATAGTGGGGCTGTCGCTAACTCAAAGGAACCTAGAAGCCATAAGCGCTCTAAGCATATTGAGAGGAAATACCATTTGATTCGAGAGATCGTGCAGCGCGGAGACGTGGAAGTGAAGAAGATCTCAACGGTGGACAACCTCGCAGATCCATTCACCAAGGCCCTAGCGAACAAGGACTTCGACCAACATCGTGAGGGATTAGGCATGAAGGACTACACACACCTTCTTTGAGTCAAGTGGGAGTTTGTTGTCAATGGTGCCCACAAGAAGAGTTGTAGTCTTTATTTTGAACATTTGATGTAATAAAGTCTCATGAAGACTCTTGCTTGTAATTGCCTATTCATTCATTAATAAAGTTGAAACGTTCATTCAATCTTCCTTGTCTGAAGCTTTATGATAAAACCATAGTCTTTTAGTCCATAAACAAACTTAACAACTTACGAAGAGACAAATGTAGATTTGCATGAACAAACTCTTCGTAGTTTGCTTAAAACGATATATTCGCAATCTTAGGGTCAAAGGACTATTGACCTCAGTATGATTGTTAGAAGAATCTATGATGTCTGGTTATGAGGCATTGAGAGTTAGGAACTCTATAGTTCTTCTAGGTATCTTCCGAAGGTACTGAATTGACCAGTGCACTTCTAGAGACAAGATAAGAACAAACCATTTAACCTCTTATGTCTCGAAGTCACTATGTATGAATTGCATCATGCTTACCTTAATCCTGAAATGAGACATGCCATTTCACACCTTAGTATTCTCATTTGAGAAAGTCAAAGTTCGGACTCACTATGTGATTCCGAACAAGGCCTATTGGTGAAGTACTAAGTTGTGAGTCTGTCATGAGTAACTTTGTGAAGTTCTCATAGATATGGAATTCATGTACAAGATTGCTGAAATGCAATGTATGTCACCTCATGCTTTGTTCCTTGGAGTGTGAATAAATGAACTGGCCAGTGTCCAAATTGAGTCCTGACTCTTTTGGATGAAACAATGTGACTTGTTAGCTCCTCGTCAATACATTGTTTCTAACTTATTCACAAGCGACAAAGGAGTTGAGGAAATAACAGCTAGAAGGGTAAAATGGTAATTTAGTAAATCCCGACTAGCTGATGACATTCATGAAGGGTAAACATAGATAATATTCAGTGGATCCGCTCATCATAATTAGGTCGAATTCTTGAGTAGAAAATAAATTCATTTGAACCGAGAGATTTTCAGTGTCAGCTCTTTAGTGGAGTCAGTTGGCATTAAGCTAAACTTGGAAAAGGTTTGTGAACTTTTGAGTCCAAGTGTTTAGCTAAAGCTTTGTTCATTTGGGTCCATGAGGTCACTGTCACGAATCACATCGATAGGAATAGTTAAACTGGAAGCTAAGCCAAAACCAGAACGAAAATAGTTAAAAGGGTATTTTTGTCTTTTGAGACAAAGGATGAAATGAATGTCAATAAATTTTTTTGACAAGGTCATTTTGTGACATGTTTCACTCGGCCATGACTTGATTATTGGGCCTTGTGAATTAATTTCATTTCATAAGAATTTTATTGAAAATTCTTATTGGGCCTTTTTCATGTTGTCATGAACAAATGGAAAAGCTTCTAGAAGCCTTTTCTAGAAGGCCTTGGGCGCCCAACATACCCAACCAAGAGAGAATATTTTGTGCATAAATGTATCAAGATACTTGCCAAAAGAAAAAGAGGAAACAAATTTGCATAAGGATGCTATATGGAATTCGGCCAAGAGAGAGACAAGGCAAGCCTTGAACAAAATAGGAAACAAATCAAGGCTTCTAGAAGCCCTAGCTTGGCCGAGTATCTCAAAGGGAAAAAAGAGGAAATTGCTCATGAATATGTGATATTCCATAGAAGAGGAAACTACCTTATTGAAGGTGAGACCTCTCCTATAAATAGGAGCCTCATTTCCTCACAATTCATTCATCCAAGTTTAAGAGATTTGAGAGACTCTCTCTCTAGAACTTGGCCGAAGTCCTCTTCTCTTTCTCTCTAGTTTATTTTCGGTTTTCTCTTGTCTTGGCACCTAGGTCCTCACTCGACCTAGTCTTTAGCTCTGCGACTTCGAGACTCGTTCTCAAGTCGTAGTGTTTAAAAGTGCCCACTCACTAATTCCTTCTTTTCGAGTGATTTAGTGATAGAAACTATCGTGGTTGCTCGAGTTCCCGAGGAAAGAAAAGAGAGACGTGCTGCGAGGGGAGACGAACGTTGCGAACCTTCCAAAGGCTCATCAACGTTCAAGCATCAAAAAGGTTAGTAACTTTTATAGCTCATATTAGTTTTTATTTACATGCATATGCTCTTGTCTAGGTTAGTAAAAACTAGTTTTACTTAAAAAGAAATTTTTTAAAATTCCGCCGCTTAACGAAGCGTTACACTTTTTCTTAAACCCTAGATCGATTCCAACACCAGGTGCGGTAAGCTGAGAAGCGATACCTTCTTCTTTAAGAAGGTCATCGAACTCTCCAGACATATACTCACCACCTCGATCAGATCGAAGGGTTTTGATCACTTTGCCAGTTTGCTTTTCCACTAAAGCCCTAGAGACCTTAAATACATAAAAGTTCTCGGATTTGTGTTTGAGCAAATAGACAAAACTGTATCTTGTGTAATCATCAGTGAAGGTAACGAAGTATTCATATCCTCCACGTGCCTGTTGACTGAGCGGACCACATACATAAGGATGTACTAGTTCAAGCAACTTAGTGGCTCTTCGACCCTTGGCTGAGAAAGGTCGCTTAGTCATTTTTCCTTCAATGCAGGATTCACAAATAGGTAGTGAACCTATTGCAGAGGCTTGGAGTGGACCATCCCTCACAAGTCTCTTAATCCTATCTAGACTGATATGACCAAGTCTTAAGTGCCATAGGTGTGTTTATTTTATTAGATCTGAGGATTCAGAAAGTTTGATCCTCTTTGGCTCCCTAACTATATCATTATCTATTTCGGTGTCTAACACAGAAGGTTGAGTGGGATAGATGTAGAAAAGAGCATTCTTCATACATGCATCAGTGACAAAAGAATTATCTGGAAACGAAATATGAATTCCATTCTTAATGAACTTTAAACAATAATCTTGCTCACGAAGACGAGCAACAGATATTAAGTTCTTCCCAAAGGAAGGAACGAAATAAACATTATTCAACTTTAAAGTGCGGTCTTCAAAAGACAGCGTCACGGATCCAACAGCCTTTGCGGACACCAGGCTTCCATCACCCTATTTGAAACATAAGTCGCCTTCCTCTAAGCTTTTAGTTTTCTTGAAACCATTCAAGGAACAACAAATATGGTTAGTAGCAGCGGAGTCAAGAATCCACGTTGACACATTATCATCTACTAAGCATGCTTCGGTAATTAGTACAATACTATGTTCCTTTGCTTTGAGATAGGCAGGACAACTCTTCTTATCGGCCTTGTGAGGTCTCTTCTCAGATCCAGAGGCGGAGGCTTTGTTGTCAGTAGCACGTGCCTCTCCTTGATTCATCTTTCTCTTAGTGAGACCTTCAGCAATGTGAAGCTCCTTCATAAGCTCGGTAACAATGTACTCTAGCTTGTTCATAGAGTAGTTCCACTTGAAGGTATCAAAAGATTTGGGGAGAGTTTCCAAGATCATATCTATTTTGGTTTCATCGTTAATCTTAGATCCTAGGATTTCCATCCTATTCAGGTAACTAATGATCAACATCATATGGTCCCTGACAGGAGTCCCAGCCTTCATGCGACAATTCATAAACTGCCGGACTGCCTTTTGCCTTGCTTGACGCCTTTGCCCTCCAAACATCTGAAGGAGATTGTAGAGCATGTTGGCGGCTGTGTCAATGTCACGATGTTGCTCTTTCAGCACATTATTCATAGATTCTAAGCACCTTACAATCTCATCGGAGCGGAACCAGGCTGCCAAGGCATCTTTGTCCTCTTGAGTCGAATCATTATTCGTTAGAGGAGGACACAGGGTAGTGAGTACCCATTTGTGCTTGTTAATGGTAAGGATGATATTGAGGTTACGTTTCGAATCTACACAATTTTTGTTTTCGAGTTTGTTCGACGAAAGGATGGTTGAGAGACATATTGCCTATATAAGTTGAAACAAGTTTATGATTAGTCTTTGGTTTAGGATTTACGTTTGTTTAAGACTTGATAAAATCCAAAGGTGTTATAAACCAAACGATAATTTACTCCCTCAAGAGAAGGCCGCAAAAAAAATCTCCATTTATAAGTAAATGACACATCATTAATTCTTAGCCAAGATGTCAATACACCAATTTTGACTAGCCACCTTTTAATTGGTTTGATCACTCACATCCTTTCGCAGAGCCTCAATAGAGGATTACTAGGGATTGAACCTAAGTGTGCAACCAACCACTTAGTCTAAAAGGTCAACTTTGAAAAACAATCCCCCAAGGGGAGGCCTTGCCTTCATCGTCTCACTCTCGGACGTAGCTCATTGAGCAATGATCGAAGCAAAAACGCCTTATAGTACTCCCATTTAAGAGAGGGTCACAAGAGTGACTCTTAGTCTCACGTTAATTACTTCTTTCACTAGTGTTGGGGATCGTGGGTTACAAACAACGAGTATATGTTGTCAATGGTGCCCACAAGAAGAGTTGTAATCCTTATATTGTACATTTGATGTAATAAAGTCTCATGAAGACTCTTGCTTGTAATTGCTTATTCATTAATAAAAAGTTGAAACGTTCATTCATTCTTCCGTGTCTGTTTGAAGCTTTATGATAAAACATTAGTCTTTAGTCCATAAACAAACTAAACAACTTACGAAGAGACAAATGTAGATTTGCATGAACAAACTCTTCGTAGTTTGCTTAAAACGATACATTCGCAATCTAAGGGTCAAAGGACTATTGACCCCAGTATTATTGTTAGAAGAATCTATGATGTCTGGTTATGAGGCATTGAGAGTTGGAGACTCTATAGTTCTTCTAGGTATCTTCCGAAGGTACTGAATTGACCAGTGCACTTCTAGAGACAAGATAAGAACAAACCATTTAACCTCTTATGTCTCGAAGTCACTACGTATGAATTGCATCGTGCTTACCTTAATCCTGAAATGAGACATGTCATTTCACACCTTAGTATTCTCATTTGAGAAAGTCAGAGTTCGGACTCACTATGTGATTCCGAACAAGGCCTATTGGTGAAGTACTAAGTTTTGAGAATGTCATGAGTAACTTTGTGAAGTTCTCATAGATATGAAATTCATGTACAAGCTTGCTGAAATACAATGTATATCACATCATGCTTTGTTCCTTGGAGTGTGAATAAATGAACTGTCCAGTGTCCAAATTGAGTCTTGACTCTTTTGGATGAAACAATATGACTTGTTAGCTCCTCGTCAATACATTGTTTCTAACTTATTCACAAGCGACAAAGGAGTTGAGGAAATAAAAGCTAGAAGGATAAAATGGTAATTTTGTAAATCCCGACTTGCTGATGATATTCATGAAGGGTAAACACTGATAATATTTTGTGGATCCACTCATTACAATTAGGTTGAATTCTTGAGTAGAAAATAAATTCATTTGAACCGAGAGATTTTCAGTGTCAACTCTTTAGTGGAATCAGTTGACATTAAGCTAAACTTGGAAAAGGTTTGTGAACTTTTGAGTCCAAGTATTTAGCTCAAGCTTTGTTCATTTGGATCCATGAGGTCACTGTCACGAATCACATCGATTAGGAATAGTTAAACTGGAAGCTAAGTCAAAACAAGAACGAAAATAGTCAAAAGGGTAATTTTGTCTTTTGAGACATAGGATGAAATGAATGTCAATAAATATTTTGACAAGGTCAGTTGATGACTTGATATCACTCGGCCAAGTTAGTTCAATTGAGCCTTGTGGATTAATTTCATTTCATAAGAATTTTATTGAAAATTCTTAATGGGCCTTTTTCATGTTGTCATGAACAAATGAAGAAGCTTCTAGAAGCTCCTTCTAGAGACAATATGGGCGCCCAACATACCCAAAGAAAGAGAGAATATTTTGTGCATAAATGTATCAAGATACTTGCCAAAAGAAAAAGAGGAAACAAATTTGCATAAGGATGCTTAAGAATTTCGGCCAAGTAAGAAAAAGGCAAGGCAAGGAACAAAAAAGGAAACAAATCCAAGCCTTCTAGAAGGCTGCCTTGGCCGTGTGGAATAAGAGGGAAATGGGCAATATTTGCTCATGAATATGTGATATTCTATATAAGAGGAAACTACCTTATTGAAGGTGAGACCTCTCCTATAAATAGGAGCCTCATTCCACACTTTTCATTCATCCAAGTTTTAGAGATTTGAGAGCATCTCTCTCTAGTTTGGCCGCCCCTCTCCTCTCTCTCTCGATTCAATTTCGTTTTTATTGTTTTGACACCTAGGTCCTCATTTGACCTAGAGTTTAGCTCTGCGACTTCAAGACTCGTTCTTAAGTCGTAGTGTTTAAAAGTGCCCACACACTAATTCCTTTTATTTCGAGTGATTTAGTGATAGAAACTTTCGTGGTTGCTCGAGTTGCCGAGGAAAGAAAGAGAGACGTGCTGCAAGGGAGACGAACGTATTCAAACTTCCGAAGGCTCATCAATGTTCAAGTTTCTAAAGAGGTTAGTAAATTTATTATGCTCATATTAGTTTTATTTAAATGTGCTTGCACTTTGTCTAGGTTAGTAAAAACTGTTTTACTTGAAAAAGAAAATTTTTAAAATTCCGCCGCTTAACGAAGCGTTAAACTTTTTCTTAAACCCTAGATCAATTCCAACAAATGGTATCAGAGCTATGGTCAAAGATATGCATGTACATGTATTTAAAAATATGAGCTTGAAAATCGTTTTCGAAAGTTTACTAATTTTGTGACAAGTTAGAATTGTTATCTTAGATTTTTTTTTAATTTATTGCTCATGCCTTTAAATTAAAAATCATGTTGATTTTCTATGAGTTTGGGATGTTATTAAAACACATTAGAATCAGTTCTAAAAGTTTTTAATTTTTTATATTGAAAAACGTGTTTTAAAGGTTTGAGAAATTTCGAGTAAATTTTGTGACTAGTTATATTGTATTGCTAGTTTCTTTTATTTACTTGAATCGTTTTATGCATGTTGTTATTTATTTTATACCATGTTATTACCTTGCTAATAAAACACAAATAAAAGCTTTAACAACATCCTAAAACGTTACGTTACACTCGATTGTTTTTCGTACCTAAAAAGGACCAAGCTTTAATTATTTCTTTTTCTTCGAGCTGGAGTAAAACCCTCAGTAAAAGTCGCATAACTCTCTGCTCAGAAATATAAATTTAATGATTCTTGAATCAAATTAAAGCTCTGTCTGTCCTCTGCCCAATGCCACCGGTTTCAGGACAAAAGGACATTGGAGCCGCCAGTTATGGCGATTTTACTCCGAGGTGCGCGGCTGTTCCGAAACTCCAGTTTTTTAGAATTCCGGATTTTCAGCCCCACTACCATGAGTTATAGAACTCTAATGAGAAAAATTTCTTGAGCAAAAATGTTTTTTTATAAGATTATAAACATGATGTGTAAGATTAAAATGTTTTGATTTTTGAAAGTTTAAATTGAAATTGAATTTTTACAAAACTAGTTTGAATTTTGAAAAACCGTTTTCACTTTCAAACTTGAAAAATATTTTGTCATCCAAATCAAATAAGTTTTCAAAATGTTTTTAAAACTATATCTATATCACATATGTTCAAAATCTATATGCTCTTGAAAATTTGAGTGGGAGGTCTCCTTGTAGACAAGCCGAGTGAGTTGAAGTTCACACTTTCAAGTGTTCGAGTGAGTTGAAGTTCACACTTCCCTCATGCACTTTCCCGAAATAGAAAATAGGAAAAGATCGAGTATGTACCTTGTGCCTTTATGCACTAATACTGCTCTGAACATGAATATCTAGGATTCTCTTCTAGTTGTCCGCTCTATCGCTCTATAACTAGGAAAACCGTTTCCGAACTTATAAGAGTCGATGTACCAACTCCAAAAACAAAGTGGGAGGGTTATACTTGTTGTTTGTAACCCACGATCCCCAACACTAATGAAAAGTGCAATTGTCGCTAGACTAAGAGTCACCCTCGTGGCCCTCTCTTAAATGAGAGTACTCAAGGGCGCTTTGCACTGATCATTGCTCAATGAACTAAATCCGAAAGTGAGACAATGAGACAAGACTGTTGGAATCGATCTAGGGTTTGAGAAAATAATTAACGCTTCGTTAAGCGGCGGAATTTTAAAAATTTTCTTTTACAAGTAAAACAGTTTTTACTAACCTAGACAAGTGCAAGTACATGTAATTAAAAACCAATATGAGTTATGAAGTTCACCAACCTTTCTTGAAGCTTGAACCTTGTAGAAGCTTTTGGAAAGTTGCAACGCTCGTCTCCCCTCGCAGCACGTCTCTCTTTCTTTCCTCGGCACCTCGAGCAACCACGAAAGTTTCTATCACTAAATCACTCGAAAAGAAGGAATTAGTGAGTGGGCACTTTTAAACACTACGACTTAAGAACGAGTCTCGAAGTCGCAGAGCTAAACACTAGGTCGAGTGAGGACCTAGGTGCCAAGACAAGAAATAATCGAAAATAAACTAGAGAGAGAGAGAGAGGATTTTCGGCCAAAGTTCTAGAGAGAGAGAGTCTCTCAAATCTCTTAAACTTGGATGAATGAAATGAGAAGAATGAGGCTCCTATTTATAGGAGAGGTCTCACCTTCAATAAGGTAGTTCCCTCTTCTATAAAATGAGCCAATTTCCTCTTTCTTTTCGTTGAGAAGCTCGGCCAAAATAGACTTCATTAAGTCTTGGAATAGTTTCCTATTTTGTTCCATGCCTTGCCTTGTCTCTCTCTTGGCCGAATTCCATATAGCATCCTCATGCAAATTTGTTTCCTCTTTTTCTTTTGGCAAGTATCTTGATACATTTATGCACAAAATAATCTCTCTATCTTGGGTATTATGGGCGCCCAACATGTTCTAGAAGGAGCTTCTAGAAGCTTCTTCATTTGTTCATGACAACATGTGAAAGGCCCATTAAGAATTTTCAATAAAATTCTCATGAAATGAAATTAATTCACAATGCCCAGTTAATCATATTATGGCCGAGTGACATTAAGTCGTCAAATGAACTTGTCAAAATTTATTGACATCCATTTCATCCTTATGTCTCAAAAGACAAAAATACCCTTTCGACAATTTTCGTTCTTGTTTTGACTTAGCTTCCAGTTTAACTATTCCTATCGATGTGATTCGTGATAGTGACCTCATGGACCCAAATGAACAAAGCTTGAGCTAAACACTTGGACTCAAAAGTTCACAAACCTTTTCCAAGTTTAGCTTAATGTCAACTGACTCCACTAAAGAGCTGACACTGAAAATCTCTCGGTTCAAATGAATTTATTTTCTACTCAAGAATTCGACCTAATTATGATGAGCGGATCCACTGAATATTATCTATGTTTACCCTTCATGAATGTCATCAGCTAGTCGGGATTTACTAAATTACCATTTTACCCTTCTAGCTGTTATTTTCTCAACTCCTTTGTCGCTTGTGAATAAGTTAGAAACAATGTATTGACGAGGAGCTAACAAGTCACATTGTTTCATCCAAAAGAGTCAAGACTCAATTTGGACACTGGCCAGTTCATTTATTCACACTCCAAGGAACAAAGCATGAGGTGACATACATTGCATTTCAGCAATCTTGTACATGAATTCCATATCTATGAGAACTTCACAAAGTTACTCATGACAGACTCACAACTTAGTACTTCACCAATAGGCCTTGTTCGGAATCACATAGTGAGTCCGAACTTTGACTTTCTCAAATGAGAATACTAAGGTGTGAAATGGCATGTCTCATTTCAGGATTAAGGTAAGCATGATGCAATTCATACATAGTGACTTCGAGACATAAGAGGTTAAATGGTTTGTTCTTATATTGTCTCTAGAAGTGCACTGGTCAATTCAGTACCTTCGGAAGATACCTAGAAGAACTATAGAGTCTCCAACTCTCAATGCCTCATAACCAGACATCATAGATTCTTCTAACAATCATACTGAGGTCAATAGTCCTTTGACCCTAAGATTGCGAATATATCGTTTTAAGCAAACTACGAAGAGTTTGTTCATGCAAATCTACATTTGTCTCTTCGTAAGTTGTTAAGTTTGTTTATGGACTAAAAGACTATGGTTTTATCATAAAGCTTCAGACAAGGAAGATTGAATGAACGTTTCAACTTTATTAATGAATGAATAGGCAATTACAAGCAAGAGTCTTCATGAGACTTTATTACATCAAATGTTCAAAATAAAGACTACAACTCTTCTTGTGGGCACCATTGACAACAAACTCCCACTTGACTCAAAGAAGGTGTGTGTAGTCCTTCATGCCTAATCCCTCACGATGTTGGTCGAAGACCTTGTTCGCTAGGGCCTTGGTGAATGGATCTGCGAGGTTGTCCACCGTTGAGATCTTCTTCACTTCCACGTCTCCGCGCTGCACGATCTCTCGAATCAAATGGTATTTCCTCTCAATATGCTTAGAGCGCTTATGGCTTCTAGGTTCCTTTGAGTTAGCGACAGCCCCACTATTATCACAATAAAGGGTCATGGGCTCGTCGACGTTTGGAACAACTTCCAAATACTTAAGGAACTTTCTAAGCCATACAGCCTCTTTGGATGCTTCACAAGCAGCCACATATTCTGCTTCCATTGTGGAGTCAGCAATGCAAGATTGCTTAATACTTCTCCACACAACAGCTCCACCATAAAGGATGAACACAGATCCCGAAGTGGATTTCCTGGAATCCTTATCCGCTTGAAAATCGGAGTCGGTATATCCCGTCATAGTCAGGTCAGTACCTGAGTATGTAAGCATCAAGTTCCTAGTTCTTCGAAGATACTTAAGAACATGCTTAACAGCAATCCAGTGCTCGGGTCCAGGGTTGGATTGGAAACGGCTAACTACGCCAACGGCGAAACAGATGTCAGGTCTAGTGCAAAGCATGGCATACATGAGACTTCCCACGGCAGAGGCGTAAGGAATCTTTCTCATGTCTTCAATCTCTTGTGCAGTCTTGGGAGACTGGTCCTTAGAGAGTGAAACTCCATGCCTAAAGGGTGTTTGACCCCTCTTGCAGTCTTGCATCGAGAAGCGATCCATCACCTTATCAATATAAGATGCTTGAGAGAGCGACAGGGTCCGGTTTTTCCTATCTCGAAAGATTTGGATTCCCAGAATGTACGCGGCTTCTCCTAGATCCTTCATATCGAATTGCTTTGCTAGCCAGACCTTAACCTCAGATAACTTACCCACGTCATTACCAATGAGTAGTATATCATCGACATATAGTACCAGAAACACAACTTTGCCTTCGTGTATTAACTTGTAAACACAAGGCTCATCTATTGACTGTTCAAAGCCGAAGCTCTTTACAGTTTCATCGAATCTAATATTCCATGACCTAGATGCTTGCTTTAGTCCATAAATGGATTTAAGCAACTCACAAACCTTGGTCTCTTGACCTTTATCCACGAAACCGTCTGGTTGAGCCATGTAAATGCGCTCGTCAAGATTTCCATTCAGAAAGGCTGTCTTGACATCCATTTGCCAGATCTCATAGTCGAGAGCTGCAGCTATGGATAGGAGTATGCGGATGGATTTAAGCATTGCGACTGGCGAGAAGGTTTCTTCATAGTCAATCCCTTCTTGTTGGGTATAACCCTTCGCCACAAGTCGTGCTTTGAACGTCTCGACGTTCCCATCAGGACCCCTTTTCTTCTTGTATATCCACTTACACCCTACGGGTTTAATCCCTTCAGGAAGGTCTACAAGTTTCCAGACTTTGTTGACATACATCGAGTGCATTTCAACTTTCATGGCGTCAAGCCAAAGGTTTGATTCAGAACAAGCCATCGCTTGGCTATAGGAAACAGGGTCATCCATGTCGGAGACGGCTACAAGAGAGTCTCCATAAGACATGTACCTGTCAGGCTTTTGAGTAGCCCTCTCACTACGTCTAAGTACTACTTGACGAGATTCTGATGAGTTAGGTTGTGTTTCAGTTGGGGTAAGAACAGTTCTTACAGATGAGGTAGAAGCTTCCTCACCCAACTTTTCTTCAAGCACAATTTTGCTTCTAGGTTTCGCATCCTTCATAAAGTCCTCCTCAAGGAAACGAGCATTCGTGCTAACGAAAGTCTTATCGTCCTCGGGACTATTGAAAGTAAAACCTTTGGTTTCCTTCGGATATCCTACAAACAGGCACAATTCTGACCTACTAGCCAACTTGCTAGTCTTTTGCCTCAGCACGTGTGCAGGGCAACCCCAAATTCGGATGCGGCCAAGATTCACTTTACGGCCAGTTCATCGTTCATAAGGAGTACCAGGAACCGTCTTGGACGGAACTTGGTTCAGAATGTAGGCGGCTGTTTCGAGGGCATATCCCCAAAAGGAAAGCGGGAGTGATGAGTAACTCATCATTGATCTAACCATCTCCATAAGAGTTCGGTTTCTTCTCTCTGACACTCCGTTTTGTTGAGGTGTGCGAGGTGCGGTAAGCTGAGAAGCGATACCTTCTTCTTTAAGAAAGTCATCGAACTCTCCAGACATATACTCACCACCTCGATCAGATCGAAGGGTTTTGATCACTTTGCCAGTTTGCTTTTCCACTAAAGCCCTAAAGACCTTAAATACGTTAAAGGTCTCGGATTTGTGTTTAAGCAAATAGACAAACCCATATCTTGAGTAATCATCAGTGAAGGTAACGAAGTATTCGTATCCTCCACGTGCCTGTTGGTTGAGCGGACCACATACATCAGAATGTATTAGTTCCAGCAACTCAGTGGCTCTTCGACCCTTATCGGAGAAAGGTCGCTTAGTCATTTTTCCTTCTATACAGGATTCACATGTAGGTAGTGAGCCTATTGCAGAGGCTTGGAGTGGACCATCCCTCACAAGTCTCTTAATCCTATCTAGACTGATATGACCAAGTCTTAAGTGCCAGAGGTATGTTGATTTTGTTAGATCGGAGGATTCAGAAAGTTTGATCCTCTTTGGCTCCCTAATTAGATCGTTATCTATTTCGGTGTCTAAAAGAGAAGGTTGAGTGGGATAGATGTAAAAAAGACCATTCTTCATACATGCATCAATGACGAAAGAATTAGAAAAAGAAATACGAATTCCATTCTTTATAAACTTTAAATAATAATCTTGCTCGAAAAGTTGAGCAACAGATACTAGGTTTTTCCCAAAGGAAGGAACATAATACACATTATTCAAATTTAAAGTTCGATCTTCAAAAGATAGCGTCACGGATCCCACAGCCTTCGCAGACACCATGCTCTCATCACCCCACTTGAAGCAGAAGTCGCCATCCTCTAAGCTTTTGCTTTTCCTAAAACCAGTCAAGGAGCAGCAAATGTGGTTAGTAGCAGCGGAGTCAATAATCCACGTTGATACATTATCAGCTACTAAACAGACTTCAATAACAAGTACAATACCTTTTGCTTTGGTTTTGAGGTAGGCAGGACAGTTCCTACGCCAGTGACCAGGCTCGTTGCAGTGGTGGCACTTGTCTTTAGACTTGTCCACCTTCGGAGCCTTTGGCGCCTTCTTCTTCGTTTGAACCTTAGGTTGGTTCTTCTTCTCGGCGTTGCGAGGTCTCTTCTTAGATCCAGAGGTGGAGGCAGTAGCATGTACTTCTCCTTGAGCCCTCTTTTTCTTAGTGAGTACCTCAGCGGTTTGAAGTTCCTTCATGAGCTCGGTAACAGTGTACTCTAGCTTGTTCATGGAATAATTCAATTTGAAGGTATCAAAGGTTTCGGGGAGAGTTTCCAAGATCATATCTATTTTAGTCTCCCCATCAATCTCAGATCCAAGAATCTCCATCTCGTTGAGATAGCTAATGATCAGCATCATATGATCTCTAACGGGAGTTCCAGCCTTCATACGACAGTTCATGAATTGTCGGACCGCTTGTTGCCTAGCTTGACGTCCTTGCCCTCCAAACATCTCATGGAGATTGTAGAGCATATCGGTGGCAGTTTCATAATCACGATGTTGTTGTTGCAACACATTGTTCATCGATGCCAAAATGTAGCATCTCGCAATCTCATCGGATCGAAGCCAGGCCGCCAGGACGTCTTTCTCCTCTTGCGTCGAATCATCATTCGTTTGAGGACAGGGGGTGGTGAGAACCCATTTGTGCTTGTCGACAGTAAGGACTATGTCGAGGTTACATTTCCAGTCGACGTAATTGTCGCCTTCGAGTTTATTCGAGGAAAGAATTGTAGAGAGAGGGTTGAGAGACATATTGCCTATAAAAGTTGAAACAAGTTTATGATTAGTCTTTGGTTTAGGATTTAAGTTTCATTAAGACTTTTGTAAAACCCAAAGGTGTTATAAACCAAACGATAATTTACTCCCTCAAGAGAAGGCCGTAAAAAATCTCCATTTATAAGTAAATGACACATCATTAATGCTAAGCCAAGATGTCAATACATCTATTTTGACTAGCCACCTTGTAAATTGGTTTGATCACTCACATCCTTTCGCAGAGCCTCAAGGGAGGATACTAGGGATTGAGCCTAAGCGTGCAACCAACCACTTAGTCCAAAAGATCAGCTTTGAAAAACAATCCCCCAAGGGGAGGCCTTGCGATCATTGCATCACTCTCGGACGTAGCTCATTGAGCAATGATCGAAGCAATAACGCCTTGGAGTACTCACATTTAAGTGAGGGTCGCAAGAGCGGCTCTTAGTCCCACGTTATTGCATCTTTCACTAGTGTTGGGGATCGCGGGTTACAAACAACGAATATAACCCTCCCACTTAGTTTTTGGAGTTGGTTCATCGACTCTTATAAGTTCGGAAACAAATTTCCTAGTTAGAGAGCGACAGAGCGGACAACTAGAAGAGAATCCTAGATCGTCATGTTCAGAGCAGTATTAGTGCATAAAGGCACAAGGTACATACTCGATCTTTTCCTATTTTCTATTTTGGGAAAGTGCGTGAGGGAAGTGTGAACTTCAACTCACTCGAACACTTGAAAGTTTGAGATTACACATCTTTTTATTTTTCGGCTTGTCTACAAGGAGACCTCCCACTCAAAATTTCAAGAGCATATAGATTTTGAACATATGTGATATAGATATAGTTTTGAAAACATTTTGAAAACTTATTTGATTTGGATGACAAAATATTTTCAAGTTTGAAAGTGAAAACGGTTTTTCAAAATTCAAACTAGTTTTGTAAAAATTCAATTTCAATTAAACTTTCAAAAATCAAAACATTTTAATCTTACACATCATGTTTATAATCATATGAAAAACATTTTTGCTCAAGAAAGTTTTCTCATTAGAGTTCTATAACTCATGGTAGTGGGGTTTGAAAATCCGGATTTCTAAAAAACTGGAGTTTCAGACAGCCGCGCACCTCGGAGTAAAATCGCCATATCTGGCGGCTCCGATGTCCTTTTCAGCCGAAACCGGTGGCATTGGACAGAGGACAGACAGAGCTTTAATTTGATTCAAGAATAATTAAATTTTAATTTCTGAACAGAGAGTTATGCCACTTTTAATGCGGGTTTACTCCAGCTCAAAGAAAAAGAAATAAATTAAAACTTTGGTCCTTTTTAGGTGCGAAAAAGAATCAAGTGTAACGGAACGTTTTAAGATGTTGTTTAAAGCTTTTATTTGTGTTTTATTAGCAGGGCAATAACATAGAATAAAAGAAATAACAACAAGCATAAAACGAATACGGTAAATAAAAGAAACTAGAAAGACAAAGTAACTAGTCACAAAATTTACCGAAATTTCTCAAACCTTTAAAACACGTTTTTCAATATAAAAAATTAAAAACTTTTAGAACTGATTCTAATGTGTTTTAAAAACATCCCAAACTCATAGAAAATCAACATGCTTTTTAATTTAAAGACATGAGCAATAAATTAAAAAAAAATCTAAGATTACAATTCTAACTTGTCACAAAATTAGTAAACTTTCGAAAACGATTTTCAAGCTCATAATTTTAAAAACATGTACATGCATATCTTTGACCATAGCTCTGATACCATTTGTTGGAATCGATCTAGGGTTTGAGAAAATAATTAACGCTTCGTTAAGCGGCGGAATTTTAAAAATTTTCTTTTACAAGTAAAACAGTTTTTACTAACCTAGACAAGTGCAAGTACATGTAATTAAAAACCAATATGAGTTATGAAGTTCACCAACCTTTCTTGAAGCTTGAACCTTGTAGAAGCTTTTGGAAAGTTGCAACGCTCGTCTCCCCTCGCAGCACGTCTCTCTTTCTTTCCTCGGCACCTCGAGCAACCACGAAAGTTTCTATCACTAAATCACTCGAAAAGAAGGAATTAGTGAGTGGGCACTTTTAAAGACTACGACTTAAGAACGAGTCTCGAAGTCGCAGAGCTAAACACTAGGTCGAGTGAGGACCTAGGTGCCAAGACAAGAAATAATCGAAAATAAACTAGAGAGAGAGAGAGAGGATTTTCGGCCAAAGTTCAAGAGAGAGAGTCTCTCAAATCTCTTAAACTTGGATGAATGAAATGAGAAGAATGAGGCTCCTATTTATAGGAGAGGTCTCACCTTCAATAAGGTAGTTTCCTCTTCTATAAAATGAGCCAATTTCCTCTTTCTTTTCCTTGAGAAGCTCGGCCAAAATAGACTTCATTAAGTCTTGGAATAGTTTCCTATTTTGTTCCATGCCTTGCCTTGTCTCTCTCTTGGCCGAATTCCATATAGCATCCTCATGCAAATTTGTTTCCTCTTTTTCTTTTGGAAAGTATCTTGATACATTTATGCACAAAATAATCTCTCTATCTTGGGTATTATGGGCGCCCAACATGTTCTAGAAGGAGCTTCTAGAAGCTTCTTCATTTGTTCATGACAACATGTGAAAGGCCCATTAAGAATTTTCAATAAAATTCTCATGAAATGAAATTAATTCACAATGCCCAGTTAATCATATTATGGCCGAGTGACATTAAGTCATCAAATGAACTTGTCAAAATTTATTGACATCCATTTCATCCTTATGTCTCAAAAGACAAAAATACCCTTTCGACAATTTTCGTTCTTGTTTTGACTTAGCTTCCAGTTTAACTATTCCCATCTATGTGATTCGTGATAGTGACCTCATGGACCCAAATGAACAAAGCTTGAGCTAAACACTTGGACTCAAAAGTTCACAAACCTTTTCCAAGTTTAGCTTAATGTCAACTGACTCCACTAAAGAGCTGACACTGAAAATCTCTCGGTTCAAATGAATTTATTTTCTACTCAAGAATTCGACCTAATTATGATGAGCGGATCCACTGAATATTATCTATGTTTACCCTTCATGAATGTCATCAGCTAGTCGGGATTTACTAAATTACCATTTTACCCTTCTAGCTGTTATTTCCTCAACTCCTTTGTCGCTTGTGAATAAGTTAGAAACAATGTATTGACGAGGAGCTAACAAGTCACATTGTTTCATCCAAAAGAGTCAAGACTCAATTTGGACACTGGCCAGTTCATTTATTCACACTCCAAGGAACAAAGCATGAGGTGACATACATTGCATTTCAGCAATCTTGTACATGAATTCCATATCTATGAGAACTTCACAAAGTTACTCATGACAGACTCACAACTTAGTACTTCACCAATAGGCCTTGTTCGGAATCACATAGTGAGTCTGAACTTTGGCTTTCTCAAATGAGAATACTAAGGTGTGAAATGGCATGTCTCATTTTAGGATTAAGGTAAGCATGATGCAATTCATACATATTGACTTCGAGACATAAGAGGTTAAATGGTTTGTTCTTATATTGTCTCTAGAAGTGCACTGGTCAATTCAGTACCTTCGGAAGATACCTAGAAGAACTATAGAGTCTCCAACTCTCAATGCCTCATAACCAGACATCATAGATTCTTCTAACAATCATACTGAGGTCAATAGTCCTTTGACCCTAAGATTGCGAATATATCGTTTTAAGCAAACTACGAAGAGTTTGTTCATGCAAATCTACATTTGTCTCTTCGTAAGTTGTTAAGTTTGTTTATGGACTAAAAGACTATGGTTTTATCATAAAGCTTCAGACAAGGAAGATTGAATGAACGTTTCAACTTTATTAATGAATGAATAGGCAATTACAAGCAAGAGTCTTCATGAGACTTTATTACATCAAATGTTCAAAATAAAGACTACAACTCTTCTTGTGGGCACCATTGACAACAAAGACCTCCCCTCAGCAGATTGTTTTTCAAAGTCAATCTTTTGGACTAAGTGGTTGGTTACACACTTAGACTCAATCCCTAGTAATCCTCCCTCGAGGCCCTGCGAAAGGATGTGAGTGATCAAACCAATTTAAAAGGTGGCTGGTCAAAATTGGTGTATTGACATCTTGGCTAAGCATTAATGATGTGCCATTTACTTATAAATGGAGATTTTTTGCGGCCTTCCCTCGAAGGAGTAAATTATCGTTTAGTTTATAACACCTTTGGATTTTATCAAATGTTTAAAAACTTAAATCCTAAACCAAAGACTAATCATAAACTTGTTTCAAGTTATATAGGCAATATGTCTCTCAACCTTCTCTCGTTCATCCTTTCCTCGAACAAACTCAAGAACGACGTAGATTGGAAACATAACCTCGACATAATGTTTACCGTTAACAAGCACAAATGGGTACTAACCACCCCGTGTCCTCCTCAGACGAATGATGATTCGACTCAAGAGGACAATGACGCCTTAGCGGCCTGGCTTCGATCCGATGAGATTGTGAGGTGCTATATCTTAGCATCTATGAACAATATGCTGAAAAAGCAACATCGTGACATCGAGACTGCCACCGACATGCTCTACAATCTCCTTGAGATGTTTGGAGGGCAAAGGCGTCAAGCAAGGCAACAAGCAGTCCGACAGTTTATGAACTGTCATATGAAGGCTAGGACTCCTGTTGCAGACTTTATGATACTGATCATTAGTTTTCTGAATAAAATGGAAATCCTAGGATCTGAGATTGATGGGAAAAGTGTCATAGATATGATCTTAGAAACTCTCCCCGCATCTCTTGATACCTTCAAGATGAACTACTCCATAAACAAGCTAGAGTACATTGTTACCAAGCTTATGAAGGAACTTCACACTGCTGTAGGTCTCACTAAGAGAAAGAGGAATCAAGGAGAGGCGCATGCTACTGAGCAAAAAGCCTCCGCCTCTGGAACTAAGAAGAAACCTCACAAGGCCGATAAAAAGAACTGTCATGCCTATCTCAAAGCAAAGGAACATAGTATTGTACTAGTTACCGAAGCATGCTTAGTAGCTGATAATGTATCAACGTGGATTCTTGACTCTGCTGCTACTAACCATATTTGTTGTTCCTTGAATGGTTTCAAGAAAACCAAAAGCTTAGAGGAAGGCGAGTTCTGTTTCAAATGGGGTGATGGGAGCCTGGTGTCTGTGAAGGTTGTGGGATCCATGACGCTGTCTTTTGAAGACCGCACTTTAAACTTGAATAAGGTTTATTTTGTTCCTACCTTTGGGAAGAACTTAATATCCGTTGCTCGTCTTCTTGAGCAAGATTATTGTTTAAAGTTCATTAAGAATGGAATTCGTATTTCGTTTCCTGATAATTCTTTTGTCACTGATGCATGTATGAAGAATGCTCTTTTCTACATCTATCCCACTCAACCTTCTCTTTTAGACACCGAAATAGATAATTATCTAATTAGGGAGCCAAAGAGGATCAAACTTTATGAATCCTCCGATCTAACAAAATCAACATACATATGGCACTTAAGACTTGGTCATATCAGTCTAGATAGGATTAAGAGACTTGTGAGGGACGGTCCACTCCTAGCCTCTGCAATAGGTTCACTACCTACTTGTGAATCCTGCATAGAAGGAAAAATGACTAAGCGACCTTTCTCCGATAAGGGTCGAAGAGCCACTGAGTTGCTGGAACTAGTACATTCTGATGTATGTGGTCCGCTCAGCCAACAGGCACGTGGAGGATACGAATACTTCGTTACCTTCACCGATGATTACTCCCGATATGGTTTTGTCTATTTGCTCAAACACAAATCCGAGACCTTTAACGTATTTAAGGTCTTTAGGGCTTTAGTGGAAAAGCAAACTGGCAAAGTGATCAAAACACTTCGATCCGATCGAGGTGGTGAGTATATGTCTGGAGAGTTCGATGACTCTCTTAAAGAAGAAGGTATCGCTTCTCAGTTTACCGCACCTGGCACACCTCAACAAAACGGAGTGTCAGAGAGAAGAAACCGAACTCTTATGGAGATGGTTAGATCAATGATGAGTTACTCATCACTCCATCTTTCCTTTTTGGGGATATGCCCTCGAAACAGCCACTTATATTCTGAACCAAGTTCCGTCCAAGACGGTTCCTGGTACTCCTTATGAACGATGGAGTGGCCGTAAAGTGAATCTTGGCCGCATCAAAATTTGGGGTTGCCCCGCACACGTGCTAAGGCAAAAGACTAGCAAGTTGGCTAGTAGGTCAGAATTGTGTCTGTTCGTTGGATATCCAAAGGAAACCAAGGGTTTTACCTTTTATAGTCCTGAGGACGATAAGACTTTCGTTAGCACGAATGCTCGTTTCCTTGAGGAGGACTTTATGAAGGATGCAAAACCTAGAAGCAAAATTTAGCTTGAAGAAAAGTTGGGTGAGGAAGCTTCTACCTCATCTGTAAGAACTGTTCTTACCCCAACTGAAACACAGCCTAACTCATCAGAATCTCGTCAAGTAGTACTTCGACGTAGTGGGAGGGCTACTCAAAAGCCTGGCAGGTACATGTCCTATGAAGACTCTCTCGTAGCCGTCTCTGACATGGATGATCCTGTTTCCTATAGCCAAGCGATGGCTTGTTCTGAATCAAACCTTTGGCTTGACGCCATGAAAGTTGAGATGCACTCGATTTATGTCAACAAAGTCTGGAAACTTGTAGACCTTCGTGAAGGGATTAAACCCATAGGGTGTAAGTGGATATACAAGAAGAAAAGGGGTCCTGATGGGAACGTCGAGACGTTCAAAGCACGACTTATGGCGAAGGGCTATACCCAACAAGAAGGGATTGACTATGAAGAAACCTTCTCGCCAGTCGCGATGCTTAAATCCATCCGCATACTCCTAACCATAGCTGCAGCTCTCGACTATGAGATATGGCAAATGGATGTCAAGACAGCCTTCATGAATGGCAATCATGACGAGCGCATTTACGTGATAATGATTAAAAATAAAAACTAAATCTGTGTCAAGATGATATGATTTCCCGGGTATGATTTGGGTACTGTGGCATAAATTTGCTATCGTCCCTTTGCTGTTAGTCGTTCTACTTCTCTCCCCAGATCTTTTCCGAGTTGCTTAAACATTTTTTTTTGTTGCAGTGCAAAGCAATGGCGAGAAGGAGATTGGATGTGCACAAGCTGCAACAATCACAATTACGCATCTCGATCGCAATGCAATAGGTTGATACTATAACTTATTAGAACCTGCCATTTAGGTCATTATGGCTGCTTTTGTTTCGCAAATCATGTAGGGCAGTTGGATGAATGTTTTTGTATCAACACCTTACGATACATTTTATTGTTCCCGAAAGGCATGCAAATCACAAAAAAAGAAGAAAATCTCTGTCATGTGATTCTTCTTATAGCTACTGTATTCAATGCTATCGCATTCTGTGCTGTTGTCGATGGTACTCAAGCAGTTCAATGCTTATCCTTCGCAGGTGCAAGATGGAAAGAGAAGCAATCCCACAGTCGGTCAACACTGCGTAGTTGCTCACTTACACTTCACAATTGTTGTATAATCAAATGTTCCATAATTTCTTATAAATTATAAATTTCCCTTGAATCAATGTACTACTGTGATAATGATTGTGCCTTTATGCACTAATACTGCTCTGAACATGAAAATCTAGGATTCTTTTCTAGTTGTCCGCTCTATCGCTCTATAACTAGGAAAACCGTTTCCGAACTTATAAGAGTCGATGTACCAATTCCAAAAACTAAGTGGGAGGGTTATATCTGTTTTTTGTAACCCACGATCCCCAACACTAATGAAAAGTGCAATTGTCGCTAGACTAAGAGTCACCCTCCTGGCCCTCTCTTAAATGAGAGTACTCAAGGGCGCTTTGCACTGATCATTGCTCAATGAGCTAAATCCGAAAGTGAGACAATGAGACAAGACCTCCCCTCGGCGGATTGTTTTTCAAAGTCAATCTTTTGGACTAAGTGGTTGGTTACACACTTACACTCAATCCCTAGTAATCCTCCCTCGACGCCCTGCGAAAGGATTTGAGTGATCAAACCAATTTAAAAGGTGGCTGGTCAAAATTGGTGTATTGACATCTTGGCTAAGCATTAATGATGTGTCATTTACTTATAAATGGAGATTTTTTGCGGCCTTCCCTCGAAGGAGTAAATTATCGTTTGGTTTATAACACCTTTGGATTTTATCAAATGTTTAAAAAAAAAACTTAAATCTTAAACCAAAGACTAATCATAAACTTGTTTAAACTTTTATAGGCAAAATGTCTCTCAACCATCTCTCAACCATTCTTTCCTAAACAAACTCGAAGGCGACAATTATGTCAACTGGAAACGTAACCTCGACATAGTACTTACTGTCGACAAGCACAAATGGGTTCTCGCCACCCACTGTCCTCAAACGAATGAAGATTCGATGCAAGAGGAAAAAGACGCCCTGACGGCCTGGCTTCGATCCGATGAGATTGCGAGGTGCTATATTCTGGCATCAATGAACAATGTGTTGCAACAACAACATCGTGATTACGAAACTGCCACCGATATGCTCTACAATCTCCATGAGATGTTTGGAGGGCAAGGACGTCAAGCTAGGCAACAAGTGGTCCGACAGTTTATGAACTGTCGCATGAAGGCTGGGACTCCCGTTAGAGATCATATGATGCTGATCATTAGCTATCTAAACGAAATGGAGATCCTTGGATCTGAGATTGATGGGGAGACTAAAATAGATATGATCTTGGAAACTCTCCCCGAAACTTTTGATACCTTCAAACTGAATTACTCCATGAACAAGCTAGAGTACACTATTACCGAGCTCATGAAGGAACTTCAAACCGTCGAGGCACTCACTAAGAAAAAGAGGGCTCTAGGAGAGGTACATGCTACTGCCTCCACCTCTGGATCTAAGAAGAGACCTCGCAAGGCTGAGAAGAAGAACCAACCTAAGGTTCAAACGAAGAAGAAGGCGCCAAAGGCTCCGAAGGGGGATAAGTCTAACGACAAATACCACCACTGCAATGAGCCTGGTCACTGGCGTAGGAACTGTCCTGCCTACCTCAAAACCAAAGTAAAAGGTATTGTACTTATTACTGAAGCTTGTTTAGTAGCTGGTAATGTATCATCGTGGATTATTGACTCTGCTGCTACTAACTATATTTGCTGCTCCTTAACTGGTTTTAGGAAAAGCAAAAGCTCAGAGGATGGCGACTTTTGCTTCAAATGGGGTGACGGGAGCGTGGTGTCTGCGAAGGCTGTGGGATCCGTAATGCTATCTTTTGAAGATCGCACTTTAAATTTGAATAATGTTTATTATGTTCCTTCCTTTGGGAAAAACTTAATATCTGTTGCTCAACTTTTAGAGCAAGATAATTATTTAAAGTTTATAAAGAATGGAATTCGTATTTCTTTTTCTAATTCTTTTGTCACTGATGCATGTATGAAGAATGCTCTTTTCTACATCTATCCCACTCAACCTTCTCTTTTAGACACCGAAATAGATAATGATCTAATTAGGGAGCCAAAGAGGATCAAACTTTCTGAATCCTCCGATCTAACAAAATCAACATACCTATGGCACTTAAGACTTGGTCATATCAGTCTAGATAGGATTAAGAGACTTGTGAGGGACGGTCCACTCCAAGCCTCTGCAATAGGTTCACTACCTACTTATGAATCCTGCATAGAAGGAAAAATGACTAAGCGACCTTTCTCCGATAAGGGTCGAAGAGCCACTGAGTTGCTGGAACTAGTACATTCTGATGTATGTGGTCCGCTCAGCCAACAGGCACGTGGAGGATACGAATACTTCGTTACCTTCACTGATGATTACTGGCGATATGGTTTTGTCTATTTGCTCAAACACAAATACGAGACCTTTAACGTATTTAAGGTCTTTAGGGCTTTAGTGGAAAAGCAAACTGGCAAAGTGATCAAAACCCTTCGATCTGATCGAGGTGGTGAGTATATGTCTGGAGAGTTCGATGACTTTCTTAAAGAAGAAGGTATCGCTTCTCAGCTAACCGCACCTGGCACACCTCAATAAAACGGAGTGTCAGAGAGAAGGAACCGAACTCTTATGGAGATGGTTAGATCAATGATGAGTTACTCATCACTCCCGCTTTCCTTTTGGGGATATGCCCTCGAAACAGCCGCTTATATTCTGAATCAAGTTCCGTCCAAAACGGTTCCTGGTACTCCTTATGAACGATGGACTGGCCGTAAAGTAAATCTGGGCCACATCCGAATTTTGGGGTTGCCCTGCACATGTGCTAAGGCAAAAGACTAGTTGGTTGGCTAGTAGGACAAAATTGTGCCTGTTTGTGGGATATCCAAAGGAAACCAAAGGTTTCATTTTCTATAGTCCCGAGGACGATAAGACTTTCGTTAGCACGAATGCTCGTTTCCTCGAGGAGGACTTTATGAAGGATGCGAAACCTAGAAGCAAAATTGTGCTTGAAGAAAAGTTGGGTGAAGAAGCTTCTACCTCATCTGTAAGAACTGTTCTTACCCCAACTGAAACACACCCTAACTCATCAGAATCTCATCAAGTAGTACTTAGACGTTGTGGGAGGGCTACTCAAAAGCCTGACAGGTACATGTCTTATGGAGACTCTCTTGTAGCCGTCTCTGACATGGATGACCCTGTTTCCTATAGCCAAGCGATGGCTTGTTCTGAATCAAACCTTTGGCTTGACGCCTTGAAAGTTGAGATCCACTCAATGTATGTCAACAAAGTCTGGACACTTGTAGACCTTCCTGAAGGTATTAAACCCGTAGGGTGTAAGTGGATATACAAGAAGAAAAGGGGTCTGGATGGGAACGTCGAGACTTTCAAAGCACGACTTGTGGCGAAGGGTTATACCCAACAAGAAGGGATTGACTATGAAGAAACCTTCTCTCCAGTCGCGATGCTTAAATCTATCCGCATACTCCTATCCATAATTGCAGCTCTCGACTATGAGATCTGACAAATGGATGTCAAGACAGCCTTTCTGAATGGCAATCTTGACGAGCGCATTTACATGGCCCAACCAGACGGTTTCGTGGAAAAAGGTCAAGAGACCAAGGTTTGTGAGTTACTTAAGTCCATTTATGGACTAAAGCAAGCATCTAGGTCATGGAATATTAGATTCGATGAAACTGTGAAAAGCTTCGCCTTTGAACAGTCAATAGATGAGCCTTGTGTTTACAAGTTAATACACGAAGGCAAAGATGTGTTTCTGGTACTGTATGTCGATGATATATTACTCTTAGGTAATGACGTGGGTAAGTTATCTGAGGTTAAGGTCTGGCTAGCAAAGCAATTCGATATGAAGGATCTAGGAGAAGCCGCGTACATTCTGGGGATACAAATCTTTCGAGATAGGAAGAACCGGACTCTGTCGCTCTCTCAAGCATCTTATATTGATAAGGTGATGGATCGCTTCTCGATGCAAGACTTCAAGAAGGGCCAAACACCCTTTAGGCATGGAGTATCACTCTCTAAGGACCAGTCTCCCAAGACTGCACAAGAGATTGAAGACATGAGGAAAATTCCTTACGCCTCTGCCGTAGGAAGCCTCATGTATGCTATGCTTTGCACTAGACTTGACATCTGTTTCGCCATTGACGTAGTTAGCCGTTTCCAATCCAACTTTGGACCCGAGCACTGGATTGCTATTAAGCATGTTCTTAAGTATCTTCGAAGAACTAGGAACTTGATGCTTACATACTCAGGTACTGACCTGACTATGACGGGATATACCGATTCCGATTTTCAAGCGGATAAGGATTCCAGGAAATCCACTTCGGGGTCTGTGTTCATCCTTAATGGTGGAGCTGTTGTATGGAGGAGTATTAAGCAATCTTGCATTGCTGACTCCACAATGGAAGCAGAATATGTGGCTGCCTGTGAAGCATCCAAAGAGGCTGTATGGCTTAGAAAATTCCTCAAGTATTTGGAAGTTGTTCCAAACGTCGACGAGCCCATGACCCTTTATTGTGATAATAGTGGGGCTGTCGCTAACTCAAAGGAACCTCGAAGCCATAAGCGCTCTAAACATATTGAGAGGAAGTACCATTTGATTCGAGAGATCATGCAGCGCGGAGACGTGGAAGTGAAGAAGATCTCAACGGTGGACAACCTAGCGAACAAGGTCTTCGACCAACATCGAGAGGGATTAGGCATGAAGGACTACACACATCTTCGTTGAGTCAAGTGGGAGTTTGTTGTCAATGGTGCCCACAAGAAGAGTTGTAGTCTTTATTTTGTACATTTGATGTAATAAAGTCTCACGAAGACTCTTGCTTGTAATTGCTTATTCATTAATAAAAAGTTGAAATGGTCATTCATTCTTCCTTGTCTGAAGCTTTATGATAAAACATTAGTCTTTAGTCCATAAACAAACTTAACAACTTACGAAGAGATAAATTAAGATTTGCATGAACAAACTCTTTGTAGTTTACTTTAAACGATATATTCTCAATCTAAGGGTCAAAGGACTATTGACCTCATTACGATTGTTAGGAGAATCTATGATGTCTGGTTATGGGACATTGAGAGTTGGAGACTCTATAGTTCTTCTAGGTGTCTTCTGAAGGTACTGAATTGACCAGTGCACTTCTAGAGACAAGATAAGAACAAATCATACAACCTCTTATGCCTCGAAGTCACTACGTGAATCGCATCATGCTTACCTTAATCTTGAAATGAGACATGCCATTTCACAGCTTACGTATTCTCATTTGAGAAAGTCAGAGTTCGGACTCACTATGTGATTCTGAACATGGCCTATTGGTGAATTACTAAGTTGTGAAGATGTCATGAGTAACTTTGTGAAGTTCTCATTGATATGGAATTCATGTACAAGATTGCTGAAATACAATGTATATCACATCATGCTTTGTTCATTGGAATGTGATTAAATGAACTGGTCAGTGTCCAAATTGAGTCCCGACTCTTTCGGATGAAACAATGTGACTTGTTAGCTCTTCGTTAGTACATTGTTTCTAACTTATTCACAAGCGACAAAGTAGTTGAGCAAATAACAGCTAGAAGGGTAAAATGGTAATTTTGTAAATCCCGACTAGGTGATGATATTCATGAATGGTAAACATAGATAATATTCAGTGGATCCACTCATTATAATTAGGTTGAATTCTTGAGTAGAAAATAAATTCATTTGAACCGAGAGATTCTCAGTGTCAACTCTTTAGTGGAGTCAGTTGACATTAAGCTAAACTTGGAAAATATTTGTGAACTTTTGAGTCCAAGTATTTAGCTCAAGCTTTGTTCATTTGGATCCATGAGGTCACTGTCACAAATCATATCGAGTAGGAATAGTTAAACTAGAAGCTAAGTCAAAACAAGAATGAGACAAATTTTACGAAAATTGTCTAAAGGGTATTTTTGTCCTTTTGGACATAGGACGAAATGAATGTCAATAAATTTTTGACATCGTCATATGATGACAAATATCAGTCGGCCATTATAAGTTATTTGGGCCTTGAGGATTAATTTCATTTCATGGAATTTTATTTGAAAATTCTTATTGGGCTTTTCTTATGTTGTCATGAACAAGTGAAGAAAAAACTAGAAACACCTTCTAGAGGCCTTACGCGTCCAACCCAAGGAAAAGAAGGCTGAATTTCGTTCATGCCATAGTGTGAAAGAGAGTTTATTTTGTGCATTAATGTATGTAGATACTTGCAAAAAGAAAAAGAGGAAACAAATTTCCTATTTGAGGAATGCATTTGGGCGACCAACTAAGCAGCAAACAAAAGAGGAAACAAGTCCAAGGTCTTCTAGAAGAAGGCTTCGACGTCCACAATAGAGAAAGGGAAACTAGGTTTTTGCTCATGAATATGTGATATTCTATAGAAGAGGAAACTACCTTATTGAAGGTAATCCCCCCTATAAATAGAGCCCCCATTCTCATTGTTTTATCATACCACAGAAGTTAGAGATTGATAGCTTCTCTCTCTAGACATTGTGGCCGCCCCTCTTTTTCTCTCTCTAGTTCTTTTCGTTTTTGTTTTGGCACCTAGGTCCGCATTTGACCTAGCGTTTTTAGCTCTTCGACTTTGAGACTTGTTCTCGAGTCTTCGTGTTTAAAAGTGCCAACTCACTAATTCCTTTTCTCTCGAGTGATTTTAGTAATAGAAACTGTCGTAGTTGCTCGAGTTGCCGAGGAAAGAAGAGAGACGTGCTGTGAGGGGAGACGAACGTTTCAACCTTCCGAAGGCTCATCAACGTTCAAGCTTCTAAAAAGGTTAGTAAATTTTTATGCTCATTTATAGTTTTTAATTTAAATGTACTTGGTCTTTGTCTCGGTTAGTAAAATCGTTTTACTTGTCTTAAAGAAAATTTTTAAATTCCGCCGCTTGCTCGAAGAGTTAAACTTTTTCTTAACCCTAGATCAATTCCAACAATGTCTACTAACATTTGAGAAGCTTGAACGTTGAGAAGCCTTAGGAAGGTTGAAACGTTTGTCTCCCCTCGCAGCACGTCTCTCTTCTATCACAATAATCACTCGGGAAAGAAAGGAATTAGTGTGTGAACACTTTTAAACACGACGACTCGAGAACAAGTCTCAAAGTCGGAGAGCTAAAACACTAGGTCAAATATGGACCTAGGTGCCATACCAAAAACGAAACGAACTAGAGAGAGAGAAGTTTGGGCGGCTGTTGTCGGCCCGTCTCGGACCGACGAGGGCAAAGGCGTCACTTCGACCCACCCGACCGGCGCAAGGCCTCGGACGGCGAAACCTCGCCTCGGCCACGGGCCGGTCCAAACCAATGGCCGGGCCAGCCGGCCCAAGGGTCAGCCGGCAAGTAGCCGGCCGAAGGTTCAACACCTTCACTCGGCCAATGGCCGAGTGAAACCTTCAGCCGGACAGGCTGTTCACTCGGCCAATGGCCGAGTGAAACCCTCAGCCGGCCAGGCTGTTCACTCGGCCAATGGCCGAGTGAAACCTTCAGCTGGCCAGGCTGTTCACTCGGCCAATGGCCGAGTGAAACCCTCAGCCGGCCAGGCTGTTCACTCGGCCAATGGCCGAGTGAAACCTTCAGCCGGCTAGGCTGTTCACTTGGCCAATGGCCGAGTGAAACCCTCAGCCGGCCAGGCTGTTCACTCAACCAATGGCCGAGTGAAACCTTCAGCCGGCCAGGCTGTTCACTCGGCCAATGGCCGAGTCAGCCCATATGTTAAGCCGGCCATTGGCCGGCCCAAGCTTTCAACCGGCCAATGGCCGACCCAAAATGTTCACTCGGCCAAGGGGTTCCCCAAACACCCCTTGGCCGCCTATAAATACAAGGGTCCCTCCCTTGACCCAGGTAATCCGAATTTGAGTACTGAAACGCTGTCAAACTCGTAACTCGCTCGTTTCTCTCAAGTCTCGGCCTCTAAACACTTAAACCCTCTACATTCTACATCAACCCTACTAATGTTGAGCGTCGGAGAGGTAAACAGAGGCAACCCCTCTGTTTCCCCTTTGTAGTTCACGTATTCTCTACTGCTTTTCAGGTGTCGAGATGAGGTGAGCTTCATCTACAGCTAAGGGACGACTTGGGATACCTAGTCCGACACGCTCGAGCCGGAGTGAGACCACTTGGTCTGGCCTGGGGTCTAACCACTCTGGGCTCCTAAATAGTTGTCCGAAAACGAGCGACAAAATTTTGGCGCTTGAAGGATGGGATCTCTCGACCTTAGCAGCGCTCTCCCTTCCATTCCTCTTTCCCCCTACATCTACGACTCTCGAGAGATGAGTCAAGCTCCCGCCGCCTCCGCAGGCACTCGAGCGACGAGCTCGAGGTACGGCCTTCGAAGCCTCGCGTACCATCTAGGTGGGCAACCTCGTGACAACGAGAGTCAGCCCCGAGACTCAGCGAATGACCCCGAGGCCGCGCTCCGTGAGGACACGGCTCAAAGGCTCGCAGAGCTCCTAGACCGTCCCGGCGTCCATGGCACACTCATCGCCGACCTCCTCAGCTATGACATCGAGGATAGGTCCGCCCGAGGCGACTCCGACCCCGACTATGTGGGAGAGTCAAGAACCGACGAGGCAACGCCAAGCCTCGCCCCGTCACGGTCCGAGAGGACGAACGGCGGCTTGGCCGGGCCAACGCACCCGGCGCGGCAGCAGGCACAGTCGCACTCCCGAGGACTCGACCCCTTGGTTTCAAGAGGCGGCCGGACACGGCCCCTCGCCGGGGAGAGAGCAACCTTGGGGGACGATGGGGCCGATAGCCGTAGCGCCCGCCGGACAGTCCGGCCAAGGGTGACCTCGTCCCGCCAAATGCCGAGTGCGGACCTAAGAGAGCGCTTGACGGTGCAAAGAAACTCCCGAGGGGAAGATCTCCGCCAAAGGCTCAACTCTCGGAGGGACGCGCTCCCCGCCATAACTCTTGGCCGACCCCAGGCCAATGCCGGGGACTAAGCGTCCAACGAGCGCCAACAGGCGACTCCCGCGATCCCGGCTGTCAGCCCTGCTAACGTGCTCGACATGGTGACAATGATTTAAAGCCTCCAGAATCAAATCATCGAGATGAGGGAATCAGGGAGGCAAAGGCCTTATGGAGGGATCAAGGAGTCATACTCTCCCTTCGCCGCTCAAATCCTCGCGCAGCCTTGCGTGGGGAATTTCAAGCTGTCGTCCATTCCCCCCTATGATGGACGGACGGACCCGAACTTCCACATCCAACACTACGAAACATGGATGACGATGCAGGGGCAGACAGACACCACCCTGTGTCAGGCCTTCAGCCTAACCCTTACGGGGTCAGGGTTTGAATGGTTCTGAAGTTTAAGACCGGGGAGCATCTCGTCCTTCCGGGCTTTGCGAGAAGCTTTCCTTGCTCGTTATGCCACTCTCGTGGCGCAAAAGAAGTCAAAGACCTACCTCTTGTCTATCTGACAGGGGAAAGACGAGACCTTGAGACAATACCTCGCTCGCTTCACCCAGGAGTCTCACAAGGTCGAAGGATTTGACGACAAGGACGCCATCACGGCAATCACCGAGGGGGCCCGCACGAGCGACTTCCTCAAATCTATTGTTGGAAAGGTCCCGCGGGACATGGTGGAGCTAATGTCAAGAGCCCGTACCTACATGGGAATCGAGGACTACCTCGATGGCCGAGATGGCCGAAAGTCAGAGGGGCATAGCGGTCGCCGCCGCGACGATCAAGACGACGATCGTCCCGACCCTCGAAAGAAGAGGAACAAGGGAGGCCAGGCCCCCTAACGGCCACTCCCTCCCTGGGCCTAGATCCCCGCACGTCGATAGCTTCCGGAAGTTTTCGGCGTTTACTCCTCTGAACACTTCGCGAGAGCGGATCCTAGCTTTGCAGCGCGACGAGCTAGGAAGCCCCGCTCCACTCACATAGGATCCCGCGAAGCGGGACCGAAGCAAGTTCTGTGAATACCACCAAGACCATGGACACCTGACGTCCGAGTATTACCAGCTCAAGCGCCAGATCGAAGCCCTCATTCAGGACGGGAAGTTGAAAGAATACATCCTTAGAACGATCGGGACAGCCGCGGTGCACGGAGAGCGCCCGCGGCAAGAAAGGAAAGGTCTGGCGACGGTGACCATCACAGACCGAGCTGCAATCGAAGGACCGGAGAGCTCACAACTTCACATCGTGGGCTCGATCTTGGGCGGCCCGGAGTTCGGGGACTCGAGCACGCAAAGGAAGAAGTACGTGTGAGAAGTCTCCCAAGGGAATATAGCGCACTACATCAACCACACGTACGAGGCTCCTCCCCCGGCCCCGTTCAAGTCCATGTTCTTCACCAGCCAAGAGGCGGCACGAGTGCTCCACCAACACAACGACGCGATAGTCGTCTCAGCCCCGGTCGCCAACAACCTCGTCCGAAGGATCTTGATCGATAACGGCAGCTCTGCCAACATCATCTTCAAATCAGCGTTGGACATGATGAAGCTGACCGAGCTGAGACCGACCCCAATCCCGACCCCACTCTTCGGCTTCTCCGGGGAGAGGGTCATGACGGAGGGCACTATCGACCTCCCGGTCACCTTCGGGATGCCGGGGGGGATCGAGGTCACTCGCATCGTATCATTCCTTGTCGTGGACCAGCCCTCGGCGTACAACATCATCATCGGCTGCCCAACCCTCAATCGGTTGAAGGCCATAACGTCCACCTACCACCTAATGATGAAATTCCCGACCGAGAAGGGGATTGCCATAATGTTGGGAGACCAATCTATGGCAAGGATGTGCTACATCCAAGGGGTGGACAGGCAGGGAAATGGGAAGATGGTGAGCACCATCTTTCAGCTCGGAGGCAAGGTCAAGCTGCAGAAGATGGCAATACCAATGGAAGCCCGCTCTTGTTTTCTTTATGCCTGATTGTTGTCGTTTTATTTCCGGTTTTAAGAAAATTTCAAATTTCAAATAAGGCCAATGGCCTAGGAATGTAAATTTTGACTATTTTGACGTGGTAATCATATTGCATTCTGCATCGAAACCTTTATCCTGTCGCATTATAGTTTCTAGTCTCCTCTACGAGTACGCAAGAAACTCGGGGGGCTAATGGAGAACAATACTCAACAGAACTAAAACTCACTCTCGAAAAAAAAACAAGAGTATAACGAAGTCTCAAGGGGCCGATGGTTAGGACGGAGGTCCCAAAGAGAAACAATATCCGTCCGCGAGCCGACTAACTAGTCCTCGTGTCGACCTCGCGCATAACTCCTTGAGTTGAGTTCACTCCTCGAGTCGAGTTCCTGAGTCCACGAGTCGACTAGCCACTCCTCGTGTCGACTCTACATGACTCCTCGAGTTGAGTTCACTCCTCGAGTCGAGTTCCTGAGTCCACAAGTCGACTAGCTACTCCTCGTGTCGACCCTTCATATAACTCCTCGAGTTGAGGTCACTCCTCGAGTTGAGTTCCGAGCCCACGAGTCGACCAACTAGTCCTCGTGTCGCCTTCGCGCATAACTCCTTGAGTTGAATTCACTCCTCAAGTCGGGTTCGCTCCTCGAGTTGAGTTTACTCCTCGAGTTGAGTCGCAGACCCACGAGTCGAGTTGAAGTCCTCATGCAAAACATGCACAACCTCTTGAGTCACCGGACAACGGTAGACTCACAAGCCTCGATGAAAAATTTGCGTGATCTCATACAAGCAACACAAAAACCGTCCCTAACGACGTGCTCAAGTCACCCCTAACGGCAAACCAAAATTCGCCCCACGACGCTCTCGTGAGAGAAAGAATGGGCCAATTGAGTCCCCAAACGTGACGCGCATGCCATGGCGTTGCGTTCACAAGGGCACAAGACTCGACCCAAGAGACTCAATCCGAAAACGCGACCAGCGCACTAAGGTGCCATACTCGCCGGGGGATCAAGTCTACACCTAACCCCGCCTATCACATGACACGCACACCCAAGAGTGCCACGCTCATGAGGTGGTATGGTCACGCTCGCCGCCCAGCTCGTGCGCCAATAGGCAGCGAGTCACAAATGGGTTCCAAAGGCCTGCGTCTGTCGGACGTAACTGGTCTAGCCAGCGTCCACGGAAAACCTAGTCACACAAATGTGGCACCACGCTCGCCGCCCAGCTCGTGCGCCAATAGGCAGCGAGTCACAAATGGGTTTCAAAGGCCTGCACCCGCCGGACGTAACTGGTCTAGCCAGCGTCCACGGAAACCTAGTTACACAAATGTGGCGCCACGCTCGCTGCCCAGCTCGTGCGGCAATAGGCAACGAGTCACAAATGGGTTTCAAAGGCATGCGTCCGCCGGACGTAACTGGTCTAGCCAGCGTCCACGGAAAACCTAGTCACACAAATGTGGCACCGCGCTCGCCGCCCAGCTCATGCGCCAATAGGTAGCGAGTCACAAATGTGTTTCAAAGGCCTGCGCCCGCCGGACGTAACTGGTCCAACCAGCGTCCACGGAAAACCTGGTCACACCAATGTGACACCAAGGCCCCCCGAGGCTCAAGCCGTGCAAATCGATCGCGCATTCATTGGTAGGTCGAGAAAATAAGCAACGCACCTCTAAAACGTGCAAATCGGTTACGCCTTCGCTGGTAAGTCGAGAAAATAAGCCACGCATTGCCGAGCCGCAAATCTATTACGCCCTGGTCGGCAAATCGAGAACATAAGACACGTAAAACAAAAGCCGTCTCTTGCGACGCTCGAAGGCCGTCCCTCGCGACGCACCAAAGCCCTCCCTTGCAATGCACCCGAGTATTGAGTTTCCACTTGACCCACGCTCGACCGGAAACTCGGGGGGCTAATGTTGTCGGCCCGTCTCGGACCGACGAGGGCAAAGGCGTCACTTCGACCCACGCCACCGGCGCAAGGCCTTGGACGGCGAAACCTCGCCTCGGCCACGGGCCGGCCCAAGGGTCAGCCGGCAAGTGGCCGGCCGAAGGTTCAACACCTTCACTCGGCCAATGGCCGAGTGAAACCTTCAGCCGGCCAGGCTGTTCACTCGGCCAATGGCCGAGTGAAACCCTCAGCCGGCCAGGCTGTTCACTCGGCCAATGGCCGAGTGAAACCCTCAGCCGACCAGGCTGTTCACTCGGCCAATGGCCGAGTCAGCCCATATTTTTAGCCGGCCATTGGCCGGCCCAAGCTTTCAGCCGGCCAATGGCCGACCCAAAATGTTCACTCTGCCAAGGGGTTCCCCAAACATCCCTTGGCCGCCTATAAATACAAGGGTCCCTCCCTTGACCCAGGTATTCCGAATTTGAGTACTGAAACGTTGTCGAACTCGTAACTCGCTCGTTTCTCTCAAGTCTCGGCCTCTAAACACTCAAACCCTCTACATTTTACCTCAACCCTACTAATGTTGAGCGTCGGAGAGGTAAACAGAGGCAACCCCTCTGTTTCCCCTTTGTAGTTCACGTATTCTCTACTGCTTTTCAGGTGTCGAGACGAGGTGAGCTTCATCTACAACTAAGGGACGACTTGGGATACCAAGTTCGACATGCTCGAGCCGAAGTGAGACCACCTGGTCTGGCCTGGGGTCTAACCACTCTGGGCTCCTAAATAGTTGTCCGAAAACGAGCGACAATAGCGGCCACAAGGTCAGGAGAGAGAAGCTCTCAATATCTAACTTATGTGGGATGAGAAACAATGAGAATGATGTGGGGTATTTATAGGAGGAGGATTACCTTCAAAACGTAGTTTCCTCTTTTCTATAGAATAGCACATATTCATGAGCAAATCTTATTTCCTCATTTCTACACCTCATGGACGTCCAACATAGTAGTCATGACACCTTGGATTTGTTTCCTCATTTGTTTGCTCCTTAATTGGCCAAAAATTAGCTTTCCTTCTAGAGGAATTTTGTTTCCTCTTTTTCATTTGGCAAGTATCTTCATACATTGCACAAAATAATTTATTCTTTCTCTCTATGGTATGCACGAAATTTTGATTCTAGAACATGCTTCTAGATGTTTCTTTATTTGTTCATTACAATATAAGAAAAGCCCATTAAGAATTTTCACATAAAATTCCATGAAATGAAATTAATCCTCAAGGCCCAAATTCTTTAAGTTGGCCGTGTGATTTAAATTTCATTTATCATCATATGACAATGTCAAAAAAATTTATTGACATTCATTTCATCCTATGTCAAAAAAGACAAAAATACCCTTTAGACAATTTTCGTAAAACTTGTCTCGTTCTTGTTTTGAATTAGCTTCTACTTTAACTATTCCTACTCGATATGATTTGTGCCAATGACTTCATGGATCCAAACGAACAAAGCTTGAGCTAAAATACTTGTACTCAAAAGTTCACAAACTTTTTTCAAGTTTAGCTTAATGTCAACTAACTACACTAAAGAGTTGACACTGAGAATCTCTCGGTTCAAATGAATTTATTTTCTACTCAAGAATTCAACTAAATTTGATGAGTGGATCCACTGATTATTATCTATGTTTACCCTTCATGAATATCATCAGCTAGTCGGGATTTACAAAATTACCATTTTACCCTTCTAACTGTTATTTGCTCAACTCGTTTGTCGCTTGTGAATAAGTTAGAAACAATGTACTGACGAGGAGCTAACAAATCACATTGTTTCATCCAAAAGAGTCAAGACTCAATTTGGACACTGGCCAGTTCATTTATTCACATCTCAAGGAACAAAGCATGAGCTGATATACATTGCATTTCAGCAATCTTGTACATGAATTCCATATCTATGAGAACTTCACAAAGTTATTCATGACATCTTTACAACTAAGTACTTCACCAATAGGTCCTGTTCAGAATCACATAGTGAGTCTGAACTCTGACTTTCTCAAATGAGAATACGTAAGCTGTGAAATGGCATGTCTCAATTCAGGATTAAGGTAAGCACGATGCAATTCATACGTAGTGACTTCGAGACATAAGAGGTTAAATTGTTTGTTCTTATTTTGTCTCTAGAAGTGCACTGGTCAATTCAGTACCTTCGGAAGATACATAGAAGAACTATAGAGTCTCTAACTCTCAATATCCCATAACCATATATCATAGATTCTCCTAACAATCGTACTGAGGTCAATAGTCCTTTGACCCTTAGATTGCGAATATATCATTTTAAGCAAACCACGAAGAGTTTTTTTTCATGCAAATCTACATTTGTCTCTTCGTAAGTTGTTAAGTTTGTTTATGGACTAAAGACTAAGGTTTTATCGTAAAGCTTCAAACAGACAAGGAAGAATGAATGAACGTTTCAACTTTTATTAATAAATAAGCAATTATAAGAAATAGTCTTCGTGACACTATATTACATCAAATGTATATAAATAGACACTACTATTCTTCTTGTGGACACCATTGACAACAGAACCGTCCCTCACGAGTCTCGTAATCCTGTCTAGACTAATATGACCAAGTCTTAAGTTCCAGAGACATGTTGAGTTTGTTAGATCAGAGGAATCAGAAAGTTTGATCCTCTTTGGCTCCCTAACTAGATCTTTATCTATTTCAGTGTCTAAAAGAGAAGGTTGAGTGGGATAAATGTAAAAAATAGCATTCTTCAAACATGTATCACTGACAAAAGAATTTGAAAAAGAAATACGAATTCCATTCTTTATAAACTTTAAACAATAATCTTGCTCGAAAGTTGAGCAACAGATTTTAAGTGTTTCCCAAAGAAAGGAACATAATAAACATTATTCAAATTTAAAGTGCGGTCTTCAAAATACAGTGTCACGGGTCCCATAGCCTTCGCTGACACCAAGCTCCCATCACCCCACTTGAAGCAGAAGTCGACTTCCTCTAAGCTGTTGCTTTTCCTAAAACCAGTCAAGTAGCAGCGGAGGCAAGAATCCATGATGATACATTATTAGCTACTAAACAAGCTTCAGTAATAAGTACAATACATTTTTCCTTAATCTTGAGGTAGGCTGGACAGTTCCTACGCCAGTGTCCAGGTTCATTGCAATGGTGGAACTTGTCGTTAGACTTGTCCACCTTATTAACCTTTGGCGTCTTCTTCTTCTTTTGAACCTTAAGTTGGTTCTTCTTCTCGGCCTTGCGAGGTCTCTTCTAAGATCCAGAGGTGGAGGCAGTAGCATGTACCTCTCCTTGAGTCCTCTTTTTCTTAGTGAGATTGTTATCGGTGTAAAGCTCCTTCATAAGCTCGGTAACACTGTACTCTAGCTTGTTCATGGAGTAGTTCAGCTTGAAGGTATAAAAAGACTCGGGGAGAGTTTCCAAGTTCATATCTATTATGGTTTTCCCATCAATCTCAGATCCAAGGATCTCCATCTCATTTAGATAACTAATGATCAGCATCATATGATCTCTAACGGGAGTTCAAGCCTTCATGCGACAATTCATAAACTTTCGGACCGTTTGTTGCCTTGCTTGACGTCCTTGCCCTCCAAACATCTCATGGAGATTGTAGACCCTGTTGGCAGCAGTCTCAATGTCACGATGTTAAGGTTGTAACACATTGTTCATTGATGCTAAGATATAGCACCTCACAATCTCATTGGATCGGAACCAGGCTGCTAAGGCGTCTTTTTCCTCTTGTCTGGAATCATCATTCATTTGAGAAGGACATGGAGTGGTGAGTACCCATTTGTGCTTGTCCACGGTAAGGACGATGTCGAGGTTATGTTTCCAGTCGACGTATTTTTTCCCTTAGAGTTTGTTCGAGGAAAGGATGGTTGAAAGAGGGTTGAGAGACATTTTGCCTATAAGAGTTTAAACAAGTTTATGATTAGTCTTCATTTTAGGATTTAAGTTTTTAAGATTTGATAAAATCCAAAGGTGTTATAAACGAAATGACAATCTACTCCCTCAAGAGAAGGCCGTAAAAAATCTCCTTTTATAAGTAAATGACATATCATTAATACTTAGCCAAGATGTCAATACACCAATTTTGACTAGCCACCTTTTAAATTGGTTTGATCACTCACATCCTTTCGTAGAGCCTCAAGGGAGGATTACTTGGGATTGAGTCTAAGTGTGCAACCAACCACTTAGTCCAAAAGGTCAACTTTGAGAAACAATCCCCCAAGAGGAGGCCTTATCTTCATCGTCTCGCTCTCGGACGTAGCTCATTGATCAATGATCGAAGAAAAACACCATAGAGTGGCTCTCAAACGATTAATTGCTTTTTTCATTAGTGGTGGAGATCGTGGGTTACAAACAACAAGTATAACCCTCCCACTTAGTTTTTAGGATAGGTACATCGTCTCTAATAAGTTTGAAAACACATTTCCTAGTTATAGAGTGATAGAGTAGACATCTAGAAAAGAATCTTAGATCTTCATGTTCAAGGAAAAGCAGTGTTAGTGCATAAAGGCACAAGATACATACTCGAACATTTTCCTATTTTCTACTCGGGAAAGTGCATGAGGGAAGTCTGAAACTTCAACTCATTTGAACACTTGAAAGTTTGAGATTACACATCTTTATTTTTTCGGCTCGTCTTTGAGGAGACCTCCAACTAAAATTTTCAAGAGCATATAGATTTTGAACATATGTGATATTGATATAGTTTTGAAAACATTTTGAAAAACATATATGATTTGGATGACAAAACATTTTCAAACTTGAAAATCAAAACAATTTTTAATAATCAAACTAGTTTTTAAAGAAATTCAATTCAAGTAAATTTTTCAAAAATCAAAACATTTTAATCTTTCACATTATGTTAATTATCTTATGAAAAACAATTTTGATCAATGAAATTTTTCTTATTAGAATTCTATAACTCATGGAGTGGGTTCCGAAATCCGGAATTCAAAAATTCTAAAAAATTGGACTTTCGGAGCAGCTGCGCACCTCGGAGTAAAATCGCTATAACAGGCGGCTCCAACATCCTTTTAACCTTAAACAATTTCATTGGAAAGAGGACGAACAGACCTTTAATTTGATTCGACAATCAGTAAATTTCAAATTTTGAGCAAAGAGTTATGCCAAGGCTCGGGGCAGCGGTTCAAGACGGCGAGGACGCTGTCAGAGGGTTGGCGGAGCTGCTGCACGAGCGATGACAGAGCGGGGTTGAGCAGCGAGGTTCATCGGCTTGGTTGAGACAAGCTGTTGGGCCAGAAGCGGCAGCGACGCTATGTCGGCCTCTCGGGGGCTGTTCACGGCCGTTGGATTGTCGCTCGAAGACTCGCAAAGTCTCTATCTAGTGTTAGTGAGTCGAAATTTCCCGAGTCTCGACTCAAGTCTAAGACGTAATTAAGTATTTTATTTTCCGAGTTAGTTACATAGCTTTTATTAATTTGTATGAGTGTTCCAAATTAATACGTTATTATTATTATTATGTTTTGTGGTCAAGTTTGTTTCGATATAAGTCGTAAAGAAAAATAAATTATTATGTTATCATTATTAAACTCGTTGATTATCCAAGTAATTACTTAATATCCTGATTTAATTATGTATTAAAAATCGAGTTTGACTATAAGCTTGACTCTTTTAAATCGGAAAAAAAATAATATCAACGAGAAACGTTTTATTTACGCAAGAAACGTAAGAAAGGTTCGAGTACGGACCGAGGGTTCGATTATTTCATAAAAGTTTTATTAAATCGAATCCAAAATCTATTTACAGAATGGTTAGACATTTAAGATAAATGACTTAGTTTATTTTAAATAAAAGGTTTTATAATATCTATTTACTTTCTCAAATATCTATAACTTGTCAATAAAAAGAGACAAGTCAAAAAATATTTTCTAAAACATATTTGAGAAGTGTTGTTCGAGTTATTTTTCGTATAACTTATGTACGCTATAGATTGTTAGTGAGAATTTCTTTATACGTTCTTTCTTTGAGTTTCGAACCTCGGGAGCCTATTCTAAGCAGTTGGCTTTGCCCAGTCAAAAGAATAGGTGGTCGAATAGGGTGAGACGTTTCTTAGCTTAGATCAGAGGAAAAGCGAAGTCGGGACTTTATTTTTAGGCTTCGATTCTTTTATGTGTCTTTGTTCTGTCTTGTATGTTCTCTGTTGCTCATATTTGAGACGCTCTGAGTAGCGTGACTAGGAGGACGTTTCGAGTACGTTCCATATGAGCTTTCTTTTTAGTAAGAGTGTGTACATTAGTGTATCGATGGATGAGATACTAAGTACGCTCGATGTTCGATCTTTCTCTTCCATAGATAATTCCATATTGCTATAAGGATTAGCAGCAATAAGGAAGAGATTACGTGGACTGGGTTATACTTGAAGTTAAGAAGAACCTTTTTTTTCCGGAGGAGAAGATTTCAGGATTCGAAGGAATCATATCCGGGTAAGTGGATTTTAGGCACCACGTGCATCTTTATGTGCTTCCTAGTAAGCAAGAGTTAGATAAGCCAAAAGACAAGTCGCTATCAAGATTAAGGGCTTCAAGCCTCTAAGGAATTGAGAAACGGAATTAGTCCGACTAACAAAAATGGCTAGAGGTACTAGGAACCCAATTCTTTGTTATGTTTTTGATAGCCTCCCCCCAAGAGATCCAGTCCTAGTGAACTGGGTTATGAGAGACTGTGATTAAGACTCGTATTCAAAAGTGAGGATATTATGTTAGGATCTCTGGGAGTCACATCATGAGATCTTATAATTCACGAGCTAAAAAGCGAAAAGAATATATGTTAAGATTGGGATTAAATCCTAAGCAGTCTCTCATGTTAAGTTAACTAAAGAGAAGACATGGAATGGTACCGCCTTCGACATATACCCCATGTTAGCAGGTACATGTTATCCTTCGTGGTGGTACCACATGGGGATTACGCAAGAGACTGTGCACCCTTCTGTCTGGCGCCAATAAGACATGTGTCGTGCTGATATCATTTAAGGATCTCGAGCAGGACATGTATTGTATGATGGGAATTGCCGGTACCTAAGCTGGAAAATTCTCAAGTAAGTAGGAGTTACCGGGACCTAAGCTGGTAATTTCATATTTTATGATAAAAGTATGTTATGATGTGAATCAACGGGACCTAAGCTTGTGAATTCTTATAAGATGAATCTATCGGGACCAAAGCCGATTGATTCTTAAGAAAGGTGAATCTATCAGGATCTAAGCCGATTGATTCTTAAGTAAGGTGGATTTGTCGGGACCTAAGTCAATACTTCCGCAAATTATGTTAAGATATGAACTCTTTGTTATGTATTGTTTATGTGTTATGTGCATGGTGCATTAGGTACGTAGATATCCACTTACTGAGTCTTTTGACTCGTAGTTATTATCTTGATATTGTAGATAAAGGCAAGGCTACAGAAGACTAAGCAGAGCATCAGTAAAACTCGGTAACTAAGTAGGCATGTGTATGTACGGCTGCCGACATGTGGCTAATTCAAGGGTGAATTGGTCTATTTTGTTTTTAAAAGTCGAGTCTTTTGTTTGTAAAAGTCTTAAATAGTATGTTGTAAGAAAAACAAAAAATTTGCCCATATTTTTGAGACGTTTATGTAAATATTTTTAAAAAAAATTCCAGAAAATATTTTCCGGAAGCACTTCCACCACGGTTTTTATGAATTTTATTTTATGATAAGTAAGATATGAAGATCTCTGTCGTGGCTCGCAGGTCATGGCAGTCGAGATCTTGATTACAGCCACGTCTCCCCTTCGAACTATCTCTCTAATAAGGTGGTATTTTCGTTCTATGTGTTGCACTCTCTTATGGCTATTAGGTTCCCTTGAGTTGGCAATCGCTCCAGTGTTATCACAGTGGAGTTTTACAAGCTCTTTCATGTTTGGAACAACCTCTAGTTCGGCTAAGAAGTTCTTAAGCCAAACAACCTCTTTGGATGCCTCGGAAGCTGCTATATATTCAGCTTCCATTGTAGAGTCCGCAATACTGGATTGCTTTACGCTTCTCCAGATAATTGCTCCTCTATTAAGAGTGAACACTGACCCAGACGACGACTTCAACATGTCACGGTCTCATCAAAATCAGAGTCAGTGTAGCCTTGTATCACCAAGTCACTAATTGTGTACACAAGCATGATATCCCTAGTTCTCTGAAGATATTTTAATATATGTTTTACCACACTCCAATGATTATGACCAGGGTTAGACTGATATCTACTCACAACTCCCACTGCATAGCATATGTTGGGTCTTGTACACAACATTGCATACATTAAGCTCCCAACTGATGATGCATATCGTATACGACTCATATCCTCCACTTCTTGCAGTGTCTTAGGACACTACTCTTTCGACACGGGTAAACCACATCTCATAGGCAACATGGCCACGTGAGCATCTTGCATCGAAAAGCGAGTTACCACCTTATCAACATAAGTGCATTGAGACAGAGCTAGTAGCTTGTTCTTTCTATCACAAATGATTTGGATTCCAAGAACAAATGTAGCATTCCCAAAATATTTCGTTTGGAATTGCTTTGCCAGCCACACCTTTATGTCAGACATCAATGCTGTGCTGCGCCCTATCAGAAGGATGTCATCCACATAAAGCACTAAGAATATCACCACGTGCTTTTTCAAATACTTGTAGACACAAGGTTCTGAGACGTTTCTTTCAAAACCATGGGTCTTGATCACCTCATCAAACCTTTGATTCCAGGATCTAGACGCTTGCTTAAGTCCATAAATGGACTTCAACAGTTTGCAAACTTTATGCTCTTGACCCTTTTGTTTGAATCCGTCCGGTTGAGCCATATAGATTTCTTCTTCCAGATAGCCATTCAAGAATGTTTTCTTTACGTCCATTTGCCAAATCTCATAATCATAATGAGCGGCAAAGGTCAGAAGAACTTTGATGGATTTAAACATGGCTACATGAGAGAAGGTTTCATCGTAGTCGATTCTTTCTCTCTGGGTGAAACCCTTAGCCACAATTCTAGCCTTATAGGTTTCGACTTGTCCATTAGCTCCTTTCTTTCTCTTATATATCCACTTGCATCCAATCGGTCTAATTTGATCGGTTGAATCTACTAAAGTCCAGACTGAGTTCGAGTGCATAGACTCTATCTCCTGATTCGTGGCTTCTAGCCATTTATCTTTGTCCAAGTCGACCATTCCGTCATTAAATGACACGGGGTCATCATCGTTCGCATCCAATGCAACAGCGTTTGCTTCAAAGCCAAGATATCTGTCAGGCTCTCTAGAGACCCTCTCACTACAACGAGGTTGTGTAGCACTTGGACCAACATTTGTGATTTCTTCTTCTTCTCCCACTCTCACACATCATTTGTAGGTGGAGATGGATTCCCTTCGACATTAGTCATTGGGTTTGTTACAATCATTTCCTCGAGTAAAACTTTACTTCGAAGTTTATGGGTTTTAACATAATCATCTTCAAGAAAAGTAGCATTAGTTGAAACGAAAGTTTTCCTATCTACATGATCATAGAATATACCTCCACTAGTCTCTTTAGGATAACCAACAAAGAAGAATAATACGCTTGTTTTTTGTTCAAGCTTGCTTGATTTCTTTTTCAAGACATGAGTGGGACAACCCCATACACGGGAATAACGCAAACCAGCATTTGCTCTGTTCCACAATTCCACATGGGTTTTGGTTACAGATTTAGATGGAACATGATTTAATATATGAACGGCTGTCTAAAATCCATAACCCCATAAAGATGTTGAAAGTGAAGAATAGCTTATCATTGATCTTACCATGTCTAATAAAGTTCGATTTCTCCTTTCAGCAACCCCATTCTGTTGAGGGTTACTAGGAGCCGACTGTTGTGACATGATTCCATGTTCTAGCAAATGATCGGTCAACTCTGTATCTAAGAACTCGCCTCCCCGATCCAATCAGAAGGTCTTAATAGTTTTACCCATTTGATTTTCAACACAAGTATGAAATTCTTTAAACTTCTTAAAAGTTTCAGACTTTCTACGGATCACGTAAATGAAACCATATCTTGAATAGTCGTCAGTAAAAGTGACAAAGTATTCAAAACTCCCTCTCGCATCTTCACTCGTCGGTCCACAGCCGTCTGAGTGAATCGGTTGCAAAGGTTCGATGGATCTTAATCCTTCTCCTATAAAAGAACGTTTGGTCATTTTTCCTTCTATAGAGGATTCACAAACAGGCAGAGTTCCCACTTTGAGTTGTTTCAAAGGCCCAAGCCTTGAAAGCCTCTCTAGCCTCTTTATATTAATATTACCAAGCCTTAAATGCCAAAGATATTTTTGTTCATCTTCAGATAACTTAATTTTCTTATTCGATGTGGGAGAAGCTACCTTAAACATTTCAGCATTAAGTGAACATTTAATTTCAAGGGTTAACACATATAAACCATTATATAAATGAGCATCACATATTTTTCTTCCGTCAAAAGAAACACTCATAGCATTCTCATTCAAGGAGAAATAACATTTATGTTTAATTAACTCAGAAACTGAAATAAGGTTTCTACAAAAACCAGGAATAAAGTAAACTGAATCTAATGTCAAATATTTATTTCCGAATTGGAGTCGAACTACCCCTAAAACTTTAGCAGTGATGGACTCTCCGTTCTCCACTCTAAGTTGTAGTTCATCTCATTTCAGTTCCTCCCACTAGTCAAACACCTGCATTGATGTACAAACATAATTAGTTGTCCCTGAATCTACTATCCCGGACGAGAATGAATCTCCAGCATAAAATACTTCTAAAACATGTAAGTGAGTAAACGGTACCGTACCTTTACCAGACTCAGGGTTCGAGCTATCATCATCATTAGAAATGTCTATGATTGATGGCTCCTTCTCACTGAGAACATTCTCCAGAGGTAAATTATATGGTGTGAATTGATAAGGCATGGAAGCCACATGAGGCTCCTCTTGATGGTAAGCGTACTTTACCAAACCATCACGCCAAGCGAAGAGTTCTCTGTGAAACACTGTCATCTCATAATACCGGCCATAGCCACAAAAGAAGGTGACGAAGTCTACATACTCCTCAGCAAGAGAAATAAGAATTATATGTACCCTCGTTGCTTCATCAATTTTTAATCCATTCCATGACGCTTTATGCATCAAATCGAAGATGTCCCTCACGTGGAGGACAACACACTCACCAGATTTCATCTTGTTATCCATTATATATTTAAGAATTTCTAGTTCAAAGCCATGCTGGAAATAATAAAATATAAGCACATTTACTACTTTATAAAAAGAAAAACATTCATCATATATAATTTAGGAATTAAATGTCGGCAATGGTGCCCACAAGAAGAATTGTATTCTCTATTTATATACATTTGATGTAGTATAGTCTCACGAAGACTCTTGCTTGTAACTGCTGAATTATTAATAAAAGTTGAAACATTCATTCATTCTTCCTTGTCTGTTTGAAGCTTTATGATGAACTATAGTCTTTTCGTCCTTAAATAAACCTAACAACAAATGAAGAGTCAAATATAGATTTGCATGAACAAACTCTTCTTGGTTTGCCTAAAACAGTATATTTACAATCTAAGGGTCAAAGGGCTATTGATCTCAGTATGATTGTTAGGAGAATCTATGATGTCTGGTTATGGGACATTGAGAGTTGGAGACTCTATAGTTCTTCTATGTATCTTCTGAAGGTACTGAATTGACCAGTGTACTTCTAGAGATAGAATAAGATCAAACCATTTAACCTCTTATGTCTCGAAGTCACTACGTATGAATTGCATCATGCTTACCTCAATCTTGAAATGAGACGTGTCATTTCATAGCTTACTTATTCTCATTTGAGATAGCCAGAGTTCGGACTCACTATGTGATTCCGGACATGACATACTTGAAGTACTAAGCTATGAAGATGTCATGAGTAACTTTGTGAAGATCTCATAGATATGGAATTCATGGACAGGATTGCTGAAATGCAATGTATATCACCTCATGCTTTGTTCATTGGAATGTGAATAAATGAACTGGCCAGTTTCCAAATTGAGTCATGATTCTTTTGGATGAATCAATGTGACTTGTTAGCTCCTCGTCAATACATTGTTTCTAACTTATTCACAAGCGACCAAGGAGTTGACGAAATCACTGCTAGAAGGGTAAAATGGTAATTTTGTAAATCCCGACTAGCTGATGATGTTCATGAAGGATAAACATATATTATATTCAGTGGATCCACTCATCACATTTAAGTTGAATTCTTGAGTAGAAAATAAATTCATTTGAACCGAGAGATTCTCAGTGTCAACTCTTTAGTGAGTTAGTTGATAAATAAGCTAAAACTTGGAAAAGGTTCGTGAACTTTTGAGTCTACGTATGTTAGCTCAAGCTTTGTTTATTTGGATCCATGAGGTTACTTTCACAATTCATATCGAGTAGGAATAGTTAAACTAGAAGCTAAGTCAAAACAAGAACTAGACAAGTTTTACGAAAATTGTCTAAAGGGTATTTTTGTCTTTTTGGACATAGGATGAAATGAATGTCAATAAATTTTTTGACATTGTCATCTGATGACAACTGAAATGTATCACTCGGCCATTATGAGATTTTTGGGCCTTGAGGATTAATTTCATTCATGAAATTTTACTTGAAAATTCTTAATGGGCTTTTCTTATGTTGTCGTGAACAAATGAAGAAAAATCTAGAAGCACCTTCTAGATGCCTTGCTCGTCTAACCCAAGGAAAGAGAGACTAATTTTGTGCATTGATATATGAAGATACTTGCCAAAAGAAAATGAGGAAACAAATTTCCTCTACAAGGAAGGGATATGGGTGGCAAACACAAGGAAAGAGAGAAGCAAAACAAAAGAGGAAACAAATCCAGGGCTTCTAGAAGCTCTCCTTGGCCGTGTGACTTAAGGGGAATAAGGGCAATATTTGCTCATGAATATGTGATATTCTATAGAAGAGGAAACTACCTTGTTGAAGGTAATACCTCTCCTATAAATAGGGCCCTCATTCTCATTGTTTTCTCATTCAAAAGTTTTAGAGATTGAGAGCTTCTCTCTCTCTCTAGACTTGGCCGCCCACTCCTCTCTCTCTCTCTCTCTAACTCCTTTCGTTTTTGTTTTGGCACCTAGGTCCACATGTGACCTAGTGTTTATTTTAGCTCTTCGACTCTAAGACTTGTTATTGAGTCGTCGTGTTTAAAAGTGCCCACACACTTATTCCTTCTAATCTCGAGTGATTCATGTGATAGAAACTTTCGTGGTTACTCAAGTTCCCGGAGAACGAAAAAAGACGAGCTGCGTGGGGAGACGAGCGATTCAACCTCCAAAAGCTTATCAACGATCAAGCTTCAATAAAGGTTAGTAAACGTGTAATCGCTTTTTGATAGTTTTAATAATAACATGTGCTTGCTCTTTTTCTAGGTTAGTAAAAATCATTTTACTTGTTTAAAGAAAATTTTTATATTTCACCGCTTGCTAGAAGCGTTAAATATTTTCTTAATCCTAGATCATTTCCAACATTAAAAACATAATACTCCATACAAGCACGAGGATAAAATATTAATCTATAAGAAATACCCAGTTTTTATATTCCAAGGTAGTCCACTAATAGCCATGGTTCGTCCCACTATGGTGGCGTAACGAAGCGCACCTAGTGAAAATCGAGACCATATCAGTTTAGTAAGCATTCACGGTTCATGGACAAGCATATTATGCTTACTAACTACCTATGCTATAGGAATCATTGGCCACATGAGCAACCACCGGTTGGATTCATGCATGAGTCGATCCAACATTTAAGCAGAAAGAGTATCACCCGAACGCACTGACTTAGCCAGTACACACCGAGCTCAACTCCCCCACCTATTGCTAGAAACACAACCTTGTTATTAGAATCAGAAAAGTCTGTGCTTAGGAGCAGATCACCATGTCTAAAAGACCGCCGATCAAGCAGGGATCTTTCATCCTCACAGTGTTACGGCAATGTTTGAGACCTAAGACTCAATATACTTTTAGTATTTTAGTTTCCCTAGCATTCTCATAATCTAGGTTATCCACTCGTGTTAACTAACAATTAAAAACTCGAGTGTTTCTACGCTACCCTTAAAAACAATCAAGTTTTGATATAGCTTAGTGATTAGGAGTATCGTGACATCTAGTCTTGATTATCCTAATAGCATTCATTCACAAGGAAGATTCCAACAAGGAGGGAAGTCATCGTCTTTTTATTAATCCATAAGCTTAGCCTCTTATCGGCTTGATGACAAAGCTTCTCCGATCTGTTCAATGTCTCAAGTGAAAAATAAATAAATGACAAAGATTATTTAATTTTTCAACGCAATATGACTTTAGATAAAGCTTTCCAGGCGTATCTATCCAAAGAAAAACATCTTCAGGTCGTACACCTTCTGCAAGTGTATAATGCTCCTACTGAGTGATCAACACTCACCCATGTTCCACATATATGACTTTAGATAAGGCTTTCCCGGCGCATATCAGTCATCGACCATGTTTTAGTTCACCGCCCAAACTCGAATGCCCAGCATGCGACTTAGTTTAATACGGAGACTATGTAATGATAAATGTTTAATAAATCTTTGGATTAGGATACTATCGCTTTCAACTCATAAAGATGGTAAATGACAAACTTTATTTTATTAATTATTTCAGCGAGAAGTTACAAATAATATCTTCTCGTGGGCAAGAATTCCTAACAGTTAGATCATACACCAGACTTTATATCTACTTGATAATAAGTCTCCTATCACAGGTGTACATCCATTTGGCACCAAGACTAGTTGTACCATAGCATGTTTCAATCTCATCACCACTAACTATAGTGTGATATCATTGAACATATTTTTTAAGAACTTTTATTAACCTATTTCCATTACTAGGTTATTACATAGCAGATCCTTATTGGCCATGTTCATAATTAATATAAACAAGACTCAAGGTTCTACTATAATCATAATAACTTAGTGTCTCACTATTTCCATAAATCATCGTGTTTTGCACACTTGTTAGATTTCTCGGAAATTGAGCATTATCAAGGGACTAATGGTTAGACCTTTTAATGACAATGTCTTTAGCTTCATCAGTTGAGCTTTATATACCTTATGTCAATAAGTATATTTGAGATGATATGGAAAAAGCTAATTGTTTCTAAAAGCTTAGGTTATAGAAACGGTCAACTCAGTCAATTTTCTTGTGTTAGTTATTGACACGTGTTTTAAGGAGTTACACAAATCAATCATTCTCGAAATATCGATTTCATTCAATAAATTCTTAAGTACAATCGTACATTTCTTGGATTAACCTTTGTGAAGGTTTTAGTAGTTTCACTACTTTGGTCCATGTCATAAGTTTTTCAGAAATTTATCCACAAGGACAGTTCAACTTCTAATTGAAAGACCCAATGAATCGGTTGGTGGTATCAGAAGAGCATCATTGTAGCCAATGTCTCTAATCAAGGGCTCAAACCGCTTCTGTACCATTTCAGCTTTATATAAGCTTGAACGCATTCATTAATCATTTATAGATCCCTTATAATCCATTAAGTTGAAGAATTAACTAGTAGATCTACTAAATTGGGTTTATGACATCTTTAATGATAGCAAAATATGTCATCATTAATGAGCTTGATCATGTGAAGGATGTTGCTATGCACTAAACAACAAGTGGCTAGGTTTGAAACCTCTTACTTAAATTATTTAATGATAGCAAAATATGTCATCATTAATGATATGCACTAAACAACAAGTGGCTAGGATTGAAACCTCTTACTTTAAATTATTTATGATAGCAATACATCATCATGTGAATTATGTTACTATGCATTGAACAACAAGTGGATAGATTCGGAACCTCTCTAATTATTCAATAATTGCAACACATCATTATTAATGATGAGTTTGATCATGTGAAGGATGTTACTATACATTGAATAACAAGTGACTAGATTCGAAACCTCCCACTTAATCGTCGAACATCAGTGACTAGGCTCCAATTAAGGATGCTCCCACTTAATAATTTAAAAAACATAGTGGCTAGGGTCCTTTAAAGGATGGCCCCACTTGAACTAGAGTAGCTAGGTTCTTATCAAGAAATCTCCCATTCATTTAGAGAACTAGAGTAGCTAGGTTCCTTTTAAGGAAGCTCCCACTCATTTGGTGAATAGAGAAGCTAGGTTCCAATTAAGGAAGCTTCCACTCATTTGGTGAACTAGATCAGTAGCTAGGTTTCTGTTGTTACGTTGTTTTATTGGCTTTATTTTTTTAGTGCAAGTGGTATGGAAAGATGTCAAGAGTTAGGTCTCCACTTCTGGATTGACATCTTTCCTCGTGTGTGCAGACAGTATTTCAGGCAAGTTTCGACAGATTGCTTCGCTGGTGACTTATTGCTGAGTTATTGCCTCGCTGCTGTCTTCATTACAAGATATCTGCCTCGCTGGAGCCTTCATTGCAAGATTTCCTCCGCTGCTATCTTCATTGCTCGAATATTCACTTTGATGGAGTCTTTACTTTGTGATATTCGCTTGAGGCCGGGTAAGGAAACCCGAGATATCTTCCAGGATTTTCCAGCTGCTATAAAAGCCATGCGCTCTCCCTTAGCAGCCTCGACACTTTTGATCAAACACTTAGAGCTCTTAGACGTGCAAGACCGGCGGACTGGGAGGCTGTGTGTTTTGGTTTTAAGTGGTGTATTCTCTCAAACACTATTCTACAGATTGAGTGTATGTGAGAGTTGGGTTCTTGTGCTTTTCGTGATTGAGGTTCACGTACTACTGAAGACTAAAGGTCATCCGAGCCAGGAGGTTGCTCGAAGGGTGGAATTGAGACGGAGCTCAAATTCAGGGGGAGTCCCTGTCTAGGTGATCACTGGTAGTTATAGTCTCTAGGTTTTATTGATTTGTTGATTGTAATCAGATATAAACCTTGTGTGTACTATTGACTACAAGATAGTGAAAATCCTTTCCACTGGCAGCGTGCCCCCAAATGTAGGTGTGTTTCACCGAACTGGGTAACCACATCGTGTGTTATTTGTTTACTACTTTTTGTTGTTTATCCATATCTGTGTTCAAGCAAGTTGTCGGACACATTGTCAACACATTGTGTGCGACATCTTGTCTTTGCGACTAATCAGAATTTTCAATTGGTATCAGAGCAGGCACCTTGATCTCTTAGGTGGTTTCCTGTATTTTCTTTCTGATTGCCTACTATGGATAGTTCCCGAGAAGGAGGTTCTGTCAATCGCCCTCCAGTACCCGACGGAACCAACTATGGTTATTGGAAGGCACGAATGACTGCCTTCATGAAGTCCCTTGATAGCAGAACCTGGAAAGCAGTGATACACGGGTGGGAAGCTCCTGTTCAGGCTGATGACAAAGGAGTCCCTATTGGTGCAAAACCGGAAAAAGACTGGACTCCTGCTGAAGAGGAGGCGGCCCTTGGTAACTCACGTGCTCTAAATGCTATATCTAATGGGGTCGATACAAATGTTTTCAGGTTGATAAATACATGCACTAGTGCCAAAGAGGCCTGGGAAATCCTTGCTGTTGCGTATGAGGGTACCACAAAGGTCCGTGAGCAGAAGCTTCAATACCTCACAACCAATTTTGAAGCCCTTACTATGCTTGAGGATGAATCTGTTGCTGAATTCAACATTCGCATCCGAGACCTTGCCAATGAATCCTACTCTCTTGGGAAACCCATGACCGACGAAGATCTTGTTCGGAAAACTCTGAGAGCTTTGAGTCCCAGATTCAAAATGAAGATCACGGCTATTGAAGAAGTCCATGACCTCAAAACCCTGAAGTTTGATGAACTTATGGGATCTCTCATGACATTTGAGCTCTCCCTGCCCAAGACAGAGAAGAAACACAAAGGGGTGGCCCTAAAAGGCTCTATTCATAAACAAAAGGATCAGGTATACTCAGATTCTGATAGTGACATTGACGATACTATAGCTATGCTTGCAAGAAATTATAGCAGGGTCATGAAGAGATTCAACCAGATGAATGGAAAAAATGTCTCACAAGATGTTAAGGACAAGTTTCAACAAAGATTCCAAAAGGATGCCAACCCTCACAGGAACAGTGATAGCGGTGAACGACCTGGCAAAGGCAAAGGCATTCAGTGCCACGAATGTGAAGGTTTCGGACATATTCAAAAGGAGTGCCCTAACTTCCTCAAGAAACAGGAAAAGGGGTACAACGCTACCTTTCCGGATGAAGATAGCGACTCTGATAAGATAAGTAATTTTGTGGCCTTTACTGCTCATGAGTCTACTGATAAATTTGGTGAATGCTCTCAGAAAATTGTTCTAGATGGAGAACTATCTGACGATGCCATGAATGACGCATACAATACCTTGCACACCAAATGGGTTGAGGAGTCTCAGATTCTCGACAAACAGAGTGCTCTTATTCTCACTCTGACTGAAGACAAGGCAAGGCTTCTAGAGACGATTGTGGATCTAAAGAAGGAAGTCAGTCGGCTGAATGGAGAGCTGGATCAGATGACTAAATCAGTCAGGATGCTGAACTCCGGCACCGACAGCCTTGATAAAATTCTCACAGTTGGAAAGCCTGCAAAGAACATGAAGGGGCTTGGGTATACTCACGGTGCTTCCACGTCTCAGACTACTTTTGTCCCTCAAAAGTCGGCTGTTGGAAAGTCTGCAAAGAACATGAAGGGGCTTGGGTATACTCACGGTGCTTCCACGTCTCAGACTACTTTTGTCCCTCAAAAGTCTGCTGCCCAGATGCCGCGAAATATGCCTCAGACATCTGTTCGTGACAAGTTCCAGAATCAGCATCAGCAACATCCTCATAGACCAACCAGGTCTCTTGTCAACAGACCTCGTTGGGTCTGCCATCACTGTGGACGTAGGGGTCATATTCGGCCATTTTGTTATCGTCTATATGGGAGGAATCTTCATCGGCATCAATCATCCCATAGGCAAGCTCAACCAAGTCATTCCCCCTCATCTCGTATGGAATGGAGAGTGAAAAATGAGTCATATCGCGCAAACCTTGCTTACACCTCTCAGCATGCCTTCACTGGTAATGATTGGTACTTTGACAGTGGTTGTTCTCGACACATGACAGGTGACCAAACCTTTTTATCCAACATAAAACTTTACTCTAACTGTCATGTTACTTTTGGTGATGGAGTGAAGGCAAAGATTATTGGAAAAGGTCAACTTAATTATCCTGGCTTGCCTTGCTTAACAGAGGCTTTGTTGGTTGAAGGCCTCACTGCTAATCTTATTAGCATTAGCCAACTTTGTGACTTGAGCTTACGTGTTGATTTTACTCGTGATAAATGAGGAACAGGTTGAGCTTATGAAAGGAACCAGGACTCCGGACGACTGTTACATGTGGTCCCCGGTCAAAGTCTCTCAAGTCACCAAGTGTCTCATGTCCAAGGCAGATGAAGCTAAGACAGGAAAACAGGTTCAGAAGTCGCACAAGATGGTGCAACATCTTACCACTTCACGTGTTCTGGAGCTCCCGCACATGGACTTGATGGGTCCTATGCAAACTGAAAGTCTCAGTGGAAAAATGCAAGTGCAAAGAGACAAAGGAGAAAGCATAGAAGGAATAGCTCCTGAATTTTCTGGCCCCATCATCCCACAACAAAATGAGGTTGTTGAAATAAAGAATCGGACTCTTCAGGAAATGGCTCGAGTGATGATGCCTGCCAAAGACATTCCTCTACTCTTAAGGGCTGAAGCGATCAACACAGCTTACCATATTCATAATAATGTTACCATTCGTCCGGGCTCTACTGTAACTCATTATGAGATATGGAGGGGGAGAAAGACATACGTCGAATACTTCCATGTCTTTGGCTCTATGTGCTACATCCTTGCTGATCGGGATCCTCGTCGTAAGCTTTATCCCAAAAGTGATGAAGGTATCTCTCTTGGGTATTCCAGAAATAGTTGTGCTTACTGTGCCTTTATCAAACGCACCAAGTTTATGATGGAGTCTATAAATGTGGTTGTTAATGACGTTTATGATGATTTTGGAAGTGCTGATGATGAGGATGAAGTTTTATCTAGTAGCACAGATGTCAGGACAGACGTTGGTGACAAAGTGGTCGACATTGTGACTGAAGACGATTCTCGTCGTGATAAGTCGTTCCTTGACAAGGAGACTGAAGCTGTTCCTCAAAGATGTGCTCCTTCTACAGTAATTCAGAAAAATCATCATGTTGAAAAGGTCATTGGTGATATTGAAGATGGGATACGTTTTATTGGAAGCCTTTCATATCTCACCACCAGCCGTCTAGATATTGCTTACTTTGTTGGTATGTGTGCTCTGTATCAAGCTAATCCTAAAGTTAGCCATCTTTCTCGGGATAGGCGCACTGTAAGGTACATCTCTGGAACTGCTGACTTTTGGCTCTTATATTCCTGTGATGCTACTTCTACTCTTGTGGAATACTGTGACATTGACTGGGCAGGAAGTGCAGTTGATAGAAAAAGCATCTCAGAGTCTGAATATATTGTAGCTGATAGCAGCAATACTCTACCCTTGTGGTTAAAACAAATGAGTGCTGAGTATGGAGTCGGCCAAGATGTCAAGACATTGTTCTGCAACAACATCAGTGGTATGATTATCTCTAAAAATCAATTAGCTGACATTTTTGCTAAGGTTTTGGATGTTGACAGTCTTGAAGATCTTCGGTCCTCACATGGGTTATGCGTTATTGATCAATAGCAATTACTGTTTATCGAAGGAATTTTTGGTCTTAACTTATGTGCTAATCCTTCGTTGATCCTTGTTCGCATTACTATTGTATTTTTTCTCTCACGGGCCCATGTATCTGGTTGGCCCATTCGACTGATTTGCCGGGCTAAAATGCCAATTGTTGTCTCTCTGGGCCTAAGAACGATCAAGGCCCACTTGAAGTCGCGACGTCGTTTTTCTCCTTGCCATGATCTCGCTCATGCAGACGGTTACTCTCCCAAGAAAGAAAGGGAAGTTATTTCCTGTTTGAATTTCGAAATTTCTTATACTTCTTCGGCGCTCTTAAGATTTGTTTCCCAAATCTGCTTTCTTACCCATTTTGACAGTTATCCTTGTGGCAGTTTCCTTATTTCTTTTTCCAAAATGGTGGGTACAAGAAGTGGGATCGGTACCTCTACTCCCTCTGGAAAAGTCAAAGCCACAATGAGGAAGAAAAATGTCGGGACAAGAAAGCCCGGTGCTGAGAGCAACATGCATGGAGTTAGGGTTCGAGGTCTGAAACCCAGCATACGCGCCGATGGTCAGGCCGGAGGTGCGATCGCTGGGTCATCAGTGCCTCCTGAGAATCCATCTCTCTCTGCCGCCAGACGCACAATTCTGAAGAAAGCTGCTCTCTCCATCACTGACATCACAGGAGAAGCTAGTTCCAGCAGTTCGTCTGAGGAAGAAAGAAGAAGTGTCGATGATCCTGAAGAAGAAACCCCATCCGGTGTTTCCCCCGTCGAAAGCCCTCACAAGGTTGTGCTAGGTAATCCTGCTGTCTCTGCCTCTCCTATTGATAGGGTTTCGCTGCCTCATCCTCAAGAGCCTACTCCTGAAGATGCCATTGGGGGCATGTTAGGCTTAAGTAAAGATATTTCGCAAGATGTGCCTACATATTCTCAGAGGCAAGAAAGAACGTCTGACCCTGTCCAGGATGTTGGAGAGGATATCCTTGCTCCTCTGAAAAAGAAATTTCAGAAAGATGACGATGTGTGTCTAGCCACTCTTCTCTCAGAGAAGAAAAAGAAGAAAAGAAAGCTGGTGGAAGAAGCTGCTCCCACTACCATCCCGGCTAAAAAGAAGATGAAGAAACCGGTGAAGATGGGCTTGAACAAGAAGAAGCTGAAGGGAAAGTTTGTTGAAGAGACAATTCCAGATGTCCTGAAGGATTTGGAAGAGGAAGAAGATGTTGCCCGTCCTGAAGGGGTGTCTCTCATCTCCAGGAAATCTGTCGGAGGCCAAAAGCTTCCCAAGGATGTCCCCGCCGCTCCTCTGGACAATGTCTCCTTCCATGAGGAAGATCGTGTCAGAAAATGGAGGTATGTCTATCACAGATCTATTTTTCCGGAAAAGAATTGTCTAAGGAGGCCCTGAAGATCGATGTGATCATGGAACTTTTGTCCGACGCTCAACTTGGGAAAACTGTCTCTGGGATCGGGCCTTATTATCCCAGACTGGTGAAAGAGTGCATTGTGAATCTGTCCTCTGAGATTGACCAGCCTCATCACCCTGAGTTTGGGAAAGTCTATGTTCGTGGCCATTGCTTTGATATATCGTCCTCTGCCATCAACGAGTTTCTGGGTAGAGGAAAAATTGTCACTGCTGATCGGCTTCCTTCCTTGGATGAGGTTGCCAAAGAGCTCACTAACGATGAAAAGAAGACTTGGCCCACCAAGGGTTCACTGCCTTCCTCAGATCTCTCGGCGAAGTATTCTGTTCTGTACAGAATTGGGATTGCGAGTTGGGCCCCTTCCTCTCACGGCTCAAGTATCAACTCCGACCTGGCATGCCTCATTTATCATATTGGTACTCGGGCGTCCTTCGACTTTGGGGAGTTTGTTTTCAGCCACTTGGCTAAGCATGCTAAGTCCTATGCAGTGAAGCTTCCTATTGGCTTCCCTTCTCTCCTGTCTGGCTTGTTGGTAGCTCAGAAGAAGGATCTGCTCAGGGCTGACGATGTTGCAGGTAAACCTCCCAGTGAACTCTCTTTCAGTCCTAAGTTGTTTGAAGGGAAACATGCCAGGGATCTTGTCATGCCATCTGTCGCAACATCTGTCTCCCTTGGTGATACCATCAAAGTAGCTCCCCTGTCAGAAAGAGCCAAGAGCGATATTCTCAAGGGTTTGATAGAAGAAGTTGCTGCTCTTAAGGAAGTCATTGCTATCTCTACTCGAAGAAAGACCGCTTGTGAGCATCTTATCTCTGTCATGACTCCCTTCTCTACCACTGATGGTGCCTCTACCTCTCAACCAAGTCCTTCTGTGTGTCCTGATAAAGAAGAGACAGAAGATGATGTCAGCAGCGATTCTCAAAGTTCTCTTGCCAACGATGTTTCTAATCCCTCTGGTTGATGTTTTTTTTTTCTGGTCTGTAACATCTAACCTCTTTTTAGACATCTTTATGTTGGTTTCTTCGCCTGCTACTGTGTTTCAGACTGATGTTTTCTCTCTGAATGGTTTGTAAGACAGCTTTCTCGTACTTTTGTCTGTTGAATGTTATGCTGTTTTTCCCTAGTTCTCATTCACTTTTCAGGATGTTGTTCCTCCCTCTGTGTTGGTCGATCCTTGCCTGTGGTATCTTTTTGAGGCAATCAGGGGGAGAGGCGTCATGAGGTCATTTATTTTGACTCTCTTTCTGGTTATGACGCTTGTATGAGAACTGGTCCTGGATGTGCTTGCCTAAAAAATAGCCAAAGGGGGAGATTGTTGTTACGTTGTTTTATTGGCTTTATTTTTTAGTGCAAGTGGTATGGAAAGATGTCGAGAGTTAGGTCTCCACTTCTGGATTGACATCTTTCCTCGTGTGTGCAGACAGTATTTCAGGCAAGTTTCGACAGATTGCTTCGCTGGTGACTTATTGCTGAGTTATTGCCTCGCTGCTGTCTTCATTACAAGATATCTGCCTCGCTGGAGCCTTCATTGCAAGATTTCCTCCGCTGCTATCTTCATTGCTCGAATATTCACTTTGATGGAGTCTTTACTTTGTGATATTCGCTTGAGGCCGGGTAAGGAAACCCGAGATATCTTCCAGGATTGTCCAGCTGCTATAAAAGCCATGCGCTCTCCCTTAGCAGCCTCGACACTTTTGATCAAACACTCAGAGCTCTTAGACGTGCAAGACCGGCGGACTGGGAGGCTGTGTGTTTTGGTTTTAAGTGGTGTATTCTCTCAAACACTATTCTACAGATTGAGTGTATGTGAGAGTTGGGTTCTTGTGCTTTTCGTGATTGAAGGTTCACGTACTACTGAAGACTAAAGGTCATCCGAGCCAGGAGGTTGCTCGAAGGGTGGAATTGAGACGGAGCTCAAATTCAGGGCGAGTCCCTGTCTAGGTGATCACTGGTAGTTATAGTCTCTAGGTTTTATTGATTTGTTGATTGTAATCAGATATAAACCTTGTGTGTACTATTGACTACAAGATAGTGAAAATCCTTTCCACTGGCAGCGTGCCCCCAGATGTAGGTGTGTTTCACCGAACTGGGTAACCACATCGTGTGTTATTTGTTTACTGCTTTTTGTTGTTTATCCATATCTGTGTTCAAGCAAGTTGTCGGACACATTGTCAACACATTGTGTGCGACATCTTGTCTTTGCGACTAATCAGAATTTTCAGTTTCAATTTAAGAAGCTCTCACTCATTTAATGAAGCATTATTGGCTAGGATCAAAGATGCTCTCACTAACTCATCATCATCAACACTAACTTTTGTTGTGTTTCCTTATTACCTATTATTCGCACAAATCATTGTCGAAACAAGGTAAATATCTTTTATACGCTCTCAGAGCTCCAAAAATTTCTTAAACATACAAACATATTCAATTATAAGAAATAAGAAATTAAATGCTTATTAAATTTCTAACAGAGATTTAACTAATAGAACATTATAACGCTCACTTATAGTGTATGAACGGATCACTAAGTCCTTCATACTTTATAACATCCACATTTTTAAGCATAAGGCATTCATGCATAAACATTTATCATAAAAACTTCAATTTCATTCTAAGAATCAAAGAGGGAATAATATTCATATGACATAACCATGTGTTCATAATCAATATAAAACATAATGTAATGTATAATAGAAAAAGAAAAGATTCATAATATCTGAAATAGCCATGTAGGCTACAATTCAGAAAACCTCGGATGATAAAGACACATCAATATGTTCGAAATATCAATCCAAAAATATGAAAAAATAAATTAGCAAGAAATTAGTTCTTTAGATGGAGAATCAGCTTCTCTATAACTCGGGCTTGAATCTGACGTTGTTCAATAAGCTCATCAGCGCTTGCGTGCTCTATCAGATCTACTCCGCAACAAGAGAAGAAGTATGGTCATGAATAATTATCCTCAAAAACATTTTTAGGATATCTTTAATCATGAATTTTAAGGTCCCACGCCAACATTTTTCTTGTTATTCTCAAGCTCGGCAAAGTACAAAGGACAGTGCCTTCGCCAATGACCTTCAGTATTTGCAGTGGTGACATTTACCAACGCTTTCTTGCTTCTTTTTTTTTTCCTTTTCACTCTTCTTGAAGTTTTTATGTTCCCTCTTAGCGGGAGCTTTCCGCTTTGAGGTACTAGGTCGTGCCTTATATGACTTAGCACCAGAAGTCCACCTCTTCTTGGTTTTCGGAGGAGAACTCTTGTCAGCATAATTTGCCGACCCTTTGTTCCTCCCATGTGAGTGATAGACTCCAAAGTCTGTAATTCATTCAACAGCTGAGACAGTCCATAACTCAACTTATTCATGATATAGTTGGATGTGAAACTGCATGAAGTCACTCGAAATGGAATTCAGTATTATTCTCACCTGAGTGACCTTATCCATCTGTGCCCCATGGATTTCATGTTCGAATAGATCTAGGATTAAGAAAATATTATCGCTTCTAGCAAGCGGCGGAATATAAAAATTTCTTTAAAAACTCGTAAAGCGTTTTTAAAACCTAGATAAAGTGCATGAACATATAATTTAAAATTTTAAAACTACTTTGAGTTTTCCCTCGGTACCAACCTTAAATGGAGCTTGAACGTTGAGAAACCTTAGGAAGGTTGAAGCGCTCATCTCCCCACTCAGCTCGCCTCTCCCGCTAGGCTTCTTGAACCTGTGAGCAACCACGAAAGTTTCTACTACTAGAGTCTTTAGAGTTTAGGTTTGATTTAGTGTGTAGGTACTTTTAAACACTATGACTCAAGAACTAGTCTATGAGTCAAAGAGCTAAAACAAAATGCTAGATCTAATGAGGACATAGGGGCCAAAACAAAAGAAAAATAAGAGATTCTAGAGAGAGAGAGAGGGGGCCTCCAACAACTAGAGAGAGAAGCTCTCAATCTCAAAAATTGTGTGTTGTGAATTGTGAATTGGGTGGGGTATTTATAGGAGGAGGTTTTCCCTTGAAAAGGTAGTCTCCTTAGTTTCCCCTTTCTTCCTTGGACGTGCAACATGATGCACCAAGTCCTTGGATTTGTTTCCTCATTTGTCTTGCTCTCTCTTGGCCGAAAATCCCATTGCTTCTAGAAGAAAATTTTTTCCTCTTTTTCTTTTGGCAAGTATCTTCATACATTAATGCACAAAATAATCTCACTTGGTATGGACGAAATTTAGGGCATCTAGAACATGCTTCTAGATGTTTCTTTATTTGTTCATGACAACATAAGAAAAGCCCATTAAGAATTTTCACATAAAATTCCATGAAATGAAATTCAATCCTCAAGGCCCAATTCTTCAAAGTGTCCATGTGACTTGAATCCATGTGTTGACAGTATTTGCCTTGAAGAAAAAATTTCATTATATCTTCAAACAATCTGGTCCATTTATACATGGCATATCAAATGTAGAAACCCGCAATGTAAATTAAGAGTGAAATTATTTAACGTGATGTTAGATTTTGTTCAACTATGTTGGTAGAACTACTTGTTGAACAATTGATTAATTTTAGCTAGATTAATTAAATCACAAGATAAATAATCAATCAAACAAAAAGCAGTGAATGACACATGGAATTGGTACCCCTATTCTGTGATAGCATAAGGTTCTGTTAACAATAGCAGTGAAGAATACTTATCAACAAGGAAAGTATTCAGCATTAAGGTTCCATTCACAATAGCATTAGCAATTTCAAGACCAAACATACACATTAATATATCGTGTATGAATGAAAGGTGCCGGCCAACGGTCAGCTGTCGATTTGAAGTTGTAAGAATATGTATTACTATGACTTGTTATCTTTAAATTACTGATTGGTCTCGTCTGGTGGAAAGTTCCATCCATTGATATACAACATAGTACATATGTGGCATCCATGGCCCACTGATGGATATGATACAAGAGTCTTTGCTTTAAATAATTTCCAATTGCAAAGGTTCTTCATTTTTCGGTTCCCTCGATGACCGCAGCTAAGTGTCCAGAATTGGATCGAGCTACTTGACCAAGGTCTGTAAAGATCCTAGCTAATTTATTCTCAACCTTCTCTAAGGAATTGAGTGCAGACTCATCACAAAACTTATTGTCCATAGTGTAGATCACCCTTGGGAATCAAAGAAAGTAAGGAGAAAACACACCATCCTTAAACAAATCAATTATGTTGATTCGGTTGGCAAAGGCAACAATTTCCCATTTCAAGGTTGAAAAATGATTTTCAAGAACTTTGACTTCCTTATCCCAATAAGTATTCGGTAAGGTTTTCGGTACTCATTCAAAAGCTAAGTAACAGGGTATTGACTTGATCCACAATAGGTATAACGGTGCAAAGTGTTTCCTGAAGTGAGTGCTCAATTCACCAATGGTCTCACTGAGCTATTCCAAATCTTTTAATGGCACCATCATTGAATTAGAAGTAGAACTATTAATAGGTTTTGTTATTTTGATGAGCTTAGCCACTGAAAATAAGGAAAGATATACCTTAACCAGAAATTCCGATCTCTTTGGTATTGACCTATGTATCTATCGGGTATTCTTCATTGCATTGATTCATAGGACATGAGCTCACTCTTCGACATCTCATCCACGGGTCCAGAAAGCTCCAAAAATATCTCATTGGATGCCATAAAGTCTTAATCTTGTCTAAATACGTTAGCATCTCATACATTACACACTACTCAAAAGTTTAGATATACAGACCCATTTTTTGGAGAGAAAAACCATTGGAGCTCTTGGGAGTGAAGAAGAAGAAGAAGGAGGATGAGGAAGTAACATCCTAATCATCATCAACCTTACTCTTTGTGATCCCTTTTCCTCTTCCTTTCTTTATTTTATTGCTTGTTGAACAATCCTTACTTGTTTTCTTAGTTTCTATTTGATTTTGATATTTTGGAGATTTGGATTGTAGTTTTGAGTTTAGTTCTTTGTTATTTCATACTTTGATCTAGTTTTTATGTCTATTAGAATATTGTTGGAGTTGAATCTTGGATTGTGGATGCTGAGTAGAGTTTATTTTGAGTATTATTTGAATATCATGTCTCTTTACGTTCTAGCTCCCTTACTTTCGATTATTGTTATCTTTCTTTGTTTGATTTCTATTATGAGTATAGCTAGACTTGTGGCATGATATGATGTAGTTGGAGATATGATGATGGTTGGCGCATTTGCTCAGGACTATAGTTGATTTTCAAGAGGGACAAGAAGATGTAATCTGTGGGAATACGTTGTGTGTTATCTCTAGTTAGAAACCGAGAGGCAATAAACATGCAAGCTCTACCCCACCCGTCATAAATCTACCTAGCTCTATAGAAAGATTATGGGATAGGTGTACCTGTTTGAATCCTGAGTGTAATGCGATTATGTGTTTTAATATGACCCAAGCCGAGAGGTGTAAGTTCGTCACCCAATTAGTTCCCTAAAGACTCGAGAGAGATTAGTGGACAATTCTTAGGGTGAGAATGAGATTCCCGTTCTTTCCCAACCTAATTGTGAACTCAATAGACAACCACATCATTGAACCAACGAAATTATGTCACTTGTTTTTACCATATTTGGTTTGAATTATTTAAGTTTATTTGCTTATTTCCAATCATATAACAATCTTTGAAAAACCCCCCATTTTCATATGTTTTATTTATTATAAAATCGAATTAAAAAGAAGTTAAGAGATTTAAAATATTGAACGTCTAATCTTTGTGGGATCGACCATTACTATCACGTATATTATTGAATAACATACTAGTTACAATTTAACATATAAAAATAGGAAAAATGGTATGAAATAGCCAATTCAAACTATGACTTTTGCAAAATAGCCATAGTTTCATTAGGTATAGCAAAATAGCCAATTGAGAGTACTACGACTTTTAATCCTGCCTCGATTAATTTTAATCCAGCCTTCATAAAGTTTATATTCTGTCTTTATAGTTCGTTGGGATTAAATTTAATGCAACCTAAATTAATCTTACTTTGACTAGTTTGCTTATAGTTGACAAACTATGGCTATTTTGCAAAAGCTTAAGTTCTATTTGGCTATATAGCCGCTTGACCCATAAAAATATAACAAACCATAGGTTCGATTTCTTTATTTGTATGATAAAAATGAGGAACACTTGTTTTTTTTTTCCTTTTCATTTTACACTTTCTTAAAAAAAATTACAATTAATTAGGAAAATAACCAAATAAACGTTTTGACATTGTTAAATAACCAACGTTTGGTAAATCTTACATAAACAGCCAATGCCTTTTATTTACAAGCGCAGTTTTACAAGAATATCCAAGAATTCACAAAATAATGTAGAAATAACTTCTTTTTTATATTTTTGGAAATATAAGAGAGAGAATTTAAAATTCGAATTCTAAAAAATATTGCCTTAAATAAATTGCTGAATTAATAATATAATTTAAATAAAAATTCGAAAATAAAAAAGAGGGACAAACCTGTAAAGCATAAAATTTCAGATAAGATACGTCATGTTTGTGTCTATTTATCTAAGATTTATTATACGTTGGCTATTTAGCAATGTCAAACGTTTAAGTTGGTATTTTCATAATGGACCCAAAAACTTATCATTTGTACAATATTATAAAATTATTACGCATAAACTCAAAATGGCCTAAAATAAAGTAAAAAACAATAAATAAAGGAAAATCAATTGCTCTAAACCGGCCTTGACAGCCATCCTTTCTTTTTTATTTTATTTTAATCTACAGAGAAAATAAACCCCGAAGCCGACGTAGGAGATAGTTGTGTTGGGGGGCCACTAGGTTCTGTTTGAGTTAGGTTTGAAAGTACAAAACATGCGGTGTTGCAGAAAAGAAAAATATAAATAAATAAATAAATAAAAATTATAATTCTCGAATTCGTCTAATCGGATTCCGAAAAGAAATCTAATTATATAAATATTGAGAGATTGGGAAGGAAACAGAGGTTAGAGAAAATATTTGTTTAGCGCGAGTGAGAGATATTGGGAAAATCAATGGAAATTGCGAGCGACGACGTGTTGACGGAGATTCTAGTCCGACTTCCCGACGCCCGGTGCGTTATAAAGAATAGCTTGGTTTGCAAGCGCTGGCATTCTCTGTTGCTGAGCGACTACTTCAAGAAGAGGTTCGATGAATGCCACCCAAATAAGGTCGCCGAGGCTCTCTTCCACTCCTCCAACGAGGTGCTACGAGCTTTCCACCGGATTCCCCTCTCGCCGGAGTCGGAGTCGTCGGACGCCGTGCCATGCGATCTGAGCTCCGTCCCGGCGGCGGAGGACACGATCATTAGAGCCACGTGCGGCGATTTGGTGCTGCTGTCCCGCGGAAGACACTTTTTCGTCTGCAATTGGCTGACGAAGCGGTGCGTGGCTCTCCCCAAAATCCCGGAGACTCGGGAGTTTGAATTCTTATTCTCCGTCCCACTTTCGACGGGTTATGGCATCGCCTTCAACGAGCAGGAAGGCAGGTACAAAGTGGTGATCGTGTACCGGTGCGTCTTCATCGTAGGGGACCGGTACAGATTTACGGCAACGATATTCCACCCGGAGACCGGGCAGTGGTCGAGGCACACCTTCAAGTTCCCCTGCGCCCACGAAAACAATTGTGGCGCCTTCGAATTCCGGCTGCAGGTGGTCCACGTGGGAGGCATCTTGTATTGGCTGGACGGAGTCGAGAAGATCCACGGTCTCGCCGCCTTCGACCCTTTCAGCCCTTTGCCCCCTCCTGGCTCCTTCGACCCCCTCGGCCCCCTCGACCCCCTCGCCCCCAACGGCACCGTGCTCCCCCTCCCCGACCGCTTCGTGAGTTTCGACATTTTCGTGCGTTCCATTTACCTCCGCGACTTCAAAGATAAGTGCCGCCTCGGGACCGTCCGTGGCCGCCTCAGGATGTCCCAGCTCATGGACGATGCCCACCTTTTGATTTGGGAGCTCATCAACGGCTCGTGGGTGTCGGTCCACGATGTCGCTCTCGACGCTGATCCGCCGGGGAGCTTGCTCTTCCTTCTCGCCTTCGATCCCAATGACGGGAACGTAGTCTTCCTCGTGCGGGGCACTCAAGTCTTTCGCTACACCATCCTCGGAGCCAAGTACGAGAAAGTGTCTGCGTTCCCGACTCCCGACTGCGAACTCAACGTTGAAAACGTGGCCAAGTTCTTGGATGTCTTAACCGTCGAACATCCGTCTTGGCCTACATCTTTGATTCCTTTCCTGAAATAGCATCCATGTTAAATTTGTTATCTTAGTTTATTCAATTGCTCCTTTTAGGTTTCCTTTATCTACTACTACATCAGTTCGTTATTATTATTAATTTTTTTTTTTTGGGTTAAATTTTATTTGAGAGTACCTAAGCTGTGTAGGAACCTATTTTTCGCTTTTAGAATAACTGAACCATGGTGAGTTGTGCTCTTCAAGGTAATGTGTGAATGAGAGAGGGGTGTCATACTTTCATCGCCGCACTGAATTGAAAACAGATTTTGAGATTATCGTAGACCTCAGTCTCGCATGAGCTAATTCATCTTAGGCCTCTAAATATATTGTTATACCGTCTTAGAACGGAGCTCTTTGATGAGTTTATTTGTGAATTCAGAAGCTCAGGAACGAGTGTGTTGAACCTCATAATGTTCCGTCTTCGTATATTTCCATTTTTTCCATGTCTGAAATCGCCGTGTGAAACATCCACCGAAACCACGGTTGCTCAGATAAAACAAATATATAAAAATGGGTGACGAGCAAGGCAACAAACAGTTGGTGGCAAAATAAATCACTGCGTCTGTCATAGATTGGAATCCAACAGTGTTCATAATTACAGAACCTTCCACTGAGGTGCAACACGGTTCAGCTGCAAGTGCACTCCGCTGCACCCAAGCAGTTGAGAGTTAAGAGAAAGCGTAATTGAAATCCAATGATATTATTCGTTTTGCAAAATGATATTATTGCTTCTGATGAGTCCATTCATCCACAGGACTCCTAAACTCCACGCTCGCAGCCGGAGGCCGTGCCGTGCGTTTGTCTTTTTATATGTTTTCCTTCTAATTTGTTTCCCTTTTCATTCTTCAGTAGACTAGTGTGCATAAATCGTGAGTATACTAATGTGCGAAAAACGTTCTTCCCACACATGTTGGTTGTGATATAATTGTCATCAATTATAAGAATCGAAATTATTTTGTCAACTAGAATTATGAAGAGATCTCGAACAAGAGTTGCAACGTAATTAGAGATGAAAACTACAATACACAAATGCACATTGTGCCTAGGACATGAAAATAGTAAGATAAATGTTCTTTCAAGTTCATTGTGACCCTTTTCAACTTTGATTACCTAAACCAAAAAATAGACCTCGGATAAAAGATTCTACCTAATAAAAAATCTCCATACAGAGCTTCGGTTAGAACCACAACTTGACAAGGTGATACTGCACTTGACTCGGTTCATTTCACTGCCTCGTCCTCTAAACTCCATGTTGTTTCGTCGTTTAACTTTGCAAACTGCTCCAACCAAAACAAGATTAAATAAATGGGAAATGGCCGGATCTAGTAGTCATTTGATTGTTTTGGACCAAAATATTGAGTTCTTTGTTTCGGACACTTTTAGTAGTTACTCATGTGAGCAAGTACAATGTTGCCCTTTACTTTTATTTTTTTATGTTGAAAATAACCCAAGCCAAAAACCCACTCACACAAGCCATACGAGCGCACATTTATAGAAAGCCTACAAAGCCCGAAGCCAAAACCCCTGAAAACCGTTAGCCGCCGCCAGATCAGCCTTCAGATTCGCCGGCCGATCTGCATCGGCACCGAGATTCTCCGCCAAGACCACCATGCATTCCTCTTCACCCTTCGGAATCCCCAAACAAACTCAAAACCTTCTCTCTCGCCCCACGTCCCTCAGGTAATTCAATTCCCTTCAATTTTGTTTGTGCTATTTCTAAATCTTTTTGTTTCCTTAAAATTTCTCTGTGACCAATGTGGTTTTGGTTTTCTTGGTGTTTTCCCTATGTTATCCTCACTGGCGATTATTTTGTTGACGGATTTCGAAAATTGAGGTTTTTCCAATTACGTTATCGCCTTTTCTTTGGGATTTTTTTTTCTAGGTTTGAAGAGATTTGGGTAATTTCACTTTAATTTGAACCAGTTAATGAATCGGTCATTCTTTGATGATTTTTGTGTTTGGATCGCCTTTACAAGCTTCTCTGCTGAGGGTTATTCCGAGTTTAGTGATCAGTGAATAGTTGAGGAAGGTGTGGGATTGATTTTATGAAAAAAGGTGGTGGAAAACACTCTAATTGCATAATAAGTAGAAATCACTAAATTATACACAAACCTCTTGAATGGTTCCGGTAACATTCTTAGGTCCCTTTTCTATTTATTTCATAGGGAGTTTCCTCTACGGGTTTCTAAGCATTAAACCTCTAAAATTGTGCAAATTATTGATATCGAGAACTTGAAAAAAAACAAGGAAAGTCTGTCTTTGACTACTCATTAATCATGTTGAATGAATTATTCGGACTTTTGCTTCTCGAGAACTAAATAATCTATAGCGTTGTTAATATGTTTCTCATTTTGGTTGAGATGATTCCACTACAACAATTACTAACCCGAGCATCGTCGCTAAATGTATTTAGCGACGATTTTAGCGACGATTATTATCGTCGCTAAATGTCCGTGCCTAAATATATTTAGCGACGATTTATTCGTCGCTAAATATTTACCGACGATATTAGCGACGATAATGTCGTCCCTAAATGTCGTGACGAGAAGTTTTTTTTCATTTTGAAACAGGTAATTAGCGACGACTTTTTCGTCGCTAATACCTTCTGTGTAATAATAATTAGCGACGACTTTGTCGTCGCTAATTATTATTATTATTATTATTATTTTTTTCGTCATTAATTATTAATTTTTTACGGTTTTTTGTTTATGAAATTCTAAAATGAAAAATCAAATAAAAACTAAATTATATTATCCAAATCAACAAATATATAAAATCCGGTTACGTACGTTTTCGGTTATCGAGAAATATGTAAATAATAATCTACTATAGACAAAATATCTAATAAAACAATAGTCGCGACGTTTGCTTTGTCGTCCCGGCGCTCGTTTTCCCCCCTCCTCGACGTGAAACGCTCTTCTGCTGGCGCTGAAACTCTGCAGGCTGCGGCGGAACAACGTGCTGATCAGTAGACTGACTTGGTCCGCCGGGCGTCGTCTGCTGGCTGGCGTCGGGAGTCCTCTGCTGGCCGCCCGTCGGAGTGTGGACGCCGGGCGTCGGAGTGTGGAAGTCGGGCGTCGGAGTGTGGACGCCGGCCGTCGGAGTCTGCTGGCTGTGGGATGACGGAGCGTCCTGTGAACTCTGCGGAAATTGAGGCATAAACGAGCTCAGGTTGAGGCCGGGTACCTGACTCTGTATTGCCTCGGCGAATGAGGCGATGGTCGACGTGAACACCTCCTGGGAGATATATCCTGGATGCGACGTCTCAGCCTCCGAACTACCGTAGACTTCGGCGACTTCAGCCGCCATCCGTGCTCCCCGTGGCACCAAACGTCCGACGCCGGTCAAGTGATCAGTCCGCGAACCCATAATATCGCGGATCGCCTGCTGCTCTAGGACGGAAATATCAACGTCCGCTCCTTGTTGCTCAGCCTCCGCTCGCAACGTACCTATCGACCAGTCAATCCTGATATAATTAACTAGTTAGTATATATTAATCGAAAAATAAGAAAAATAAATGTAAACTTACATAACGTGCGGAGGCTTCAGGAGTCAGCCATTCGGACTTATCGGACTGATGTTGGCGCTTGTAGTTCGCAAACAAGCTCTCGAAAGCGCCTGTCTCGGCGCTCTTCTGCATGTAAACAAAACTTCAAGTGTTAGATAACTTTAACGATTTGATGTATCATATAAACATAAAACTTACGTTCTTCATGCGGTGGGTCGAGAACCCAATCATCCCATGTCGAGTCTTCGTCTTCATCTTCGCGCGATTCGCCTTGTTCTTCGCTTGTATGGCCTGTAATATAAGTAAACGTACACGTAAATAACAAATCGTTTAATAAAAGGGTAAACACATATTTAACGTAAATGATTTGATTACCTTAAACTCATCGCTCGTATATCGTTGTATCAGCGTCTCCCATTCGGTGTCGAGCTTAACGGTCCTCGGTTTCAGCGACCGCGCCACCTCTACGCTGCTCTTGCAGTCGATGTCGAACCATGACCGCAAGGTATGCCTCCAATCGCGAAGACGAGTCTTCGCGTCTCGAATGATTGCCCCATCGACAATCGCCTTCTTCTTCCCGGTTGCATAACCATCGACTCGAATTTCGTACTTGTCTTGAATCGCTGCTCGGATCTCGGCCTCCTTCGCCGGCCCCACGTTCGCATTCGTCCACCTTGGGACCGTAGGCGAGATCTTGTCTCGGACGACCAACCCGAGCGTGTTCGCGAACGTCGTGAGATCCGGATCCATCTCGCGCTCTGGCTGCAAGAACGACTGAAACTCCTCGTTATAAATAACGACTTCCTTCACCCCGGGACGCCGTGCACGCTCAGATCGAAGCCCGACCGTCGGCCCACGCACGGTCGGTTCGATATCCTCGTCTTCTTCTTCGACGCCATCACGTACGGGCGCCGACTGGCAATAATTCGGGAGACGGGCTAAGAAGTCATCCCTGCCTCCGCTGCCTCCAGCTCCTGTAGCCGCAGCCATCTGAAATTCAAAACAAAATTTATTTAGTTATGCATTCGTAATGATTTAAATCAGTTAATTTAGTAAGTAAATGAAAAACGTTATATACTATCAATCATCGTCGTCTGACAAATCATCTTCTTCTATCAAATCTTCGTCCTCAGTTTCTTCGTCATCGATAAACTCTTCTTCTTCAATATTTTCCAACAAGTTCACTGCGTCGTTGCTCACGGGCTCTAGTATCGCAGACTGATGACGCGTCGACAGTGAATCTAAATCTAACGGTTCTACTGACAACTGAACTGAAGACGAAGATTGACCAAGAATGAGGTCAATATCAGGAAGATCCCACACATTTCGATGATTACACTCTTCGACGATTCGCCAATCAGGACCATTCAAGTTATCTTCCAAGTAGAAAACTTGTTTCGCCTGAGTTGCCAAAATAAATGGCTCGTCTTTGTACCATTCTTTTGCCACATACACGCTTGTCAAGTTATTGTCGTTGCGTGTCCTTTTCCTCGGATCTTGGTCACCGAACCAACGACATTGAAATAAGACGACACGATAATTGTTCTGATACGTCAAGACAATGACGTTTTCTACTTGACCGTAAGAGTCGTGACCTCCTTCACTTGGTACACATACCCCGCTATTCTGAGTCGTTCTTCTGCTATCACGTTGACGGGAGATAAATTTAATTCCGTTCACTACACAACACGGATACGTCTGTGGTGCGAAATGTGGTCCCAATGCCAATGCATATAGGCTTCACCAATTGAACCCTCTGGTCTAGCTCGATTACGCACAAAGTTCTTGAGCGTTCCAAGGTATCTCTCAAATGGATACATCCACCGCATATGAACTGGACCTCCGTTAATTACCAAATGAACCATGATTGTGAAGAAATCAGACTGTAAAATTCGTTCCAGCTTACACAATATAAGCTTCACATCCTCCTGCGCCTTCTCAATGTCTGAAATTACCAGCGTTCTAGAGCAAATAAGTCTGAAGAAGTTGCAGAGCTCTATTATGGCATCTCGAATGGTTCGATCCAGAAAAGGACGAATAGTAGGAGCCAATAAGCGCTGCATAATCACGTGACAATCGTGAGACTTCAAACCCGTCAACCTCCCATCCACGGTAACATTCTTCTTCAAATTCCCCGCAAAACCACCGGGAAATCTGACAGATCTCAAGAACTCAGTAATCGTGTTTGCAGATGTGAATCGACTCGTAACCCATACAAAATCGACGCAATTTCGCCTTTGCTTCGTAGTGTGACTCTGGAATCGTGTTGCCGATCGGATGAGAGTTTTTCAGTACTTTCAGTAGCTGATCAAACGACTTATTTGTCCACTTGTTCATCACTTTCAAATGCATCAACGTGACAACAAAGGAGAGTGACGAATACTCCGCACAACCCGGCCATAATTCTGTGTTCAGGTCGCTGAAAAGGTCATCGAACTGTCCACTCTGGTATTCTGCATTCGGGTCAATATTGTCATCGTCACCGTCTACGTCGTTGTGATCTAAGATATCGTGTACAGCATCAAACATCCCGCCTCCTCCTCTGTAATCCGTCTGATACTGCATTACGTCATCTTCTTCCTCCCCGTGAAAGTTCCACCTCGTGTAATTCCTCTTAAATCCTCTGATAAAGAGATGATTCTCTATATCAGGAATTTTTTGCATCAACACGTTGTTACACCTCTTGCATGGACACTTAACTCGTCCTTCGATATTTACGTGTTGTCGGGCCATTGCCATGAACTCTGTCATGCCAGCCGCAAACTCAACGCTTAAACGTTGGTCCTCGATTATCCAATTCCTATTTAGATAACTCATTTTACCTATAGATTGAAAATTTCAAAATTTAGTAGTTTTCGGATTTTATTTTATAATTTCACGATCCTACCGAAATTTCGGCAGAACCTCCCCTATAAACTTAACAACCCGACATCAAGCCTTTAACTTTAAAACCTGGATAGAAACATCCTAAAACTAACAATAAATCCAACCTCAGTGGTTCGATTATTAAAATTCATAATCCAAATCAACTAATTAATTTCACATTTTTAATCATTTCTAACAAGAATTAAATACAATTCCATTTAATTTACATAAACTAACTAATTGTTTTTACATGTTTTTACATAATTTTACCTAATATAAATATTTATAACTAATTTTAATATTTATACCTAATATTAAAATTTATAACGAATTTAAATATTTGTGTAAACAAAACTAATTTAAATATTTATAAAATTTATAAAAAATATATAACTCATTTATAACTAATTAATTCATTTATAATTTATATAATTTATAACAAATATATAATTCTATAAATATAAATTATGTAAATATAACTAATTAAATCATTTACATTTATAACTAATTAATTCATGACCATTTATAACTAATATATAAATAAAGTTATATATATATAAATAACTAATATATTAATTCTATAAATAATTAATATATATATATATATATTTATATATATATAAATAACTAATATATTAATTCTATAAATAATTAATATATATATATATATATTTATATATATATATAAAAAGTTATTAAAAAAAAAAAAACTTACCGATGTATGTTCGGTCAAGGACAAGACGGCGGGGAAGCGGGGAGCGCGCGGGAAGGCGTCGGCGGGGAAGCAGCTACGGCGTCGGCGGCGGAGCGGCGGAGGAGCTGCAACGGGAGAGAGAGAGGTAAGGAGAGAGATGTGAGGAGAGAGAGAGAAGTGAGGAGAGAGAGACTTACCAGGGAGGTAGAGATCCGCGTCGACGGCGTCGGCGGCACACGACGGAGGAGGCACATGGCGGAGGAGGAGAAACCAAAGGGAAAAATCGGGATTTTAGGGTTTGGGAGCGAATGAGGGAACTGGGTCGCGATCTGGTATTTAAAGACATTTACCGACGATAAATTCGTCGCTAATTGATTTAAAATCGTCGTTAAATGAACTTAAATCACCAGGCATATAGCGACGATTTATTCGTCGCTAATAGTAAATTTCACATATTTAGCGACGATTAAATCGTCGCTAAATCATTTCGTTTTAATTAAATGGGAGGGATTTTTCCCTCTTTAAAATTCGTCAAAATTCGAAAACATTTAGCGACGATTTCTTCGTCGCTAATTGTGTAACGACGACAAAATAATATTTAGCGATGAGAAAATCGTCGCTAAATGTTTTCGTCTTAATTAAATTGGAGGGGATTTTTCCCTCTTTAAAATTCGAAATTAATTCTACTTTATTAGCGACGATTTTATCGTCGCTAAATGAATTCAAAATCATTAGCGACGATAAATTCGTCGCTAATGATTTTCCCGCGAACTTAGCGACGACAAAAAAGAATTAGCGACGATAAATTCATCGCTAATTATCTTTGCCGCCAAACTTTAATATTTTTGGCACCAAAATATTAGCGACGATATTATCGTCGCTAATCACCCTTTTAGCGACGATTTATTAGCGACGATTAAGTCGTCGCTAATAGTTTCGTCGCTAAATGTGGTATTTCTTGTAGTGTTCTTAGTACTTCGCTGCTAATAATTTTTCACTTTTGGTATCTAGCTTCGTAGGTAATTTGTCAGTCTGGAATTTGGTGTCTTCTGATATATGCTTTGCTTTGAGGTTGTTTCAAATTTTGATCTTGTGTTGTGTTGAATATCGATAATTGTAGACATATGTCTATAATTATACAAATTGTAGACACACATGTCTAAAATGATAGAAATTATAGATAACATGTCTATAATTATCGAACTTGTATACATATACGTCTACAATTATAATTTTTTTCAAAAATATTTAGTAACATAAAATTGTAGACATTTAAAAGCTGTAGTCACAAGAATTTTTTCATACCATTTGTGTAGTTGTAGACTTTTATTTTTGACATCTATAATTTCTGCAATTGTAGACTTTTATGTCTACAGTTCTTGTGAATGTAGTCATTTATATATGCAGTTCCTATAATTGTAAACTTGTAAGTCCACAATTATATGAACTATGGCTACAGTCACAGGAATTGTAGACATAAAAGTCTACGATTTCAAAAATTGTATACTTTTGTTTTATACATTACATAAAATCTTAGATTAATTTTGGTGATATGAGGACTGTTTGTGTAGAGTTTCATGGTTTTTTCTTGACATATGCAGGGAATTGTGAGATTTGTCCCCGAAGATGAGATAGTGGATCTTTGTCATTGTCTTGGTTTTAAGTTTCTAGCTTTGAATGTATGCTCTTATAACTTGTATTGGGGCAAACAAGAAGTTGTAAACTCGATCACGTTTCTAAATAATTTCTAAATAAGTGGATTTACACTCACGTATAGACACAATTTCAAATTAATACTTATTCTTTTGTTACTTTTTACACTAATTATTGTCCTTGTAAGTTCATGCCAGTGTTAAATATTCTTTGTTTTGTTGTGTCACCACCAAAATTTTCTTTTGCGAGTAATAAAATAGTCATTGTAGCGGATAATCTATATAGAATAATTTGAAGTAGTTGGACTTCAAAAAAAATAAAAATCTTTTGACTGCTGATCGGATCAAGTAAGACAAAAATAAAATAAAAAAATTATATTAAGAAAAAGAAACATGCCCTCTAAAATAGTTACCCTCTAAAATAATAAATGTAAACGTTTATGTCTACAAGTTAAATAATTATAGACATGTTATCTATAATTTCTATAATTGTAGACATGTATATCTACATTTTGTATAATTATATACATATGTCTACAATTATCGATATTCATATTAGAAATTTGTAGACATATATGTCTACACTTACAGAAATTGTAGATATACATATCTACAGTTATCTAAATTATAGATAGAAAAGAGTAGCAAGAGCAAGATAGTAAGCTATATGCAGGCTTGACAGGCGAGTTAGCCTAAAAATCCAAATTTAGTAATAGAGACAATCAAAGTCACATGTACCTAATCTTTTCCATAAGATCAGTCACTACTACAAAAATAGGATTCTACAACGCTTAAAAAACGTTGTAGAATGATTCTACAACGCTTCTTAAGCGTTGTAGAATCCTGCGTTGTAGAAGCTTCTACAACGCTTAAAAATCCGTTGTAGAATCCAACAGCTTTCTACAACGCTTAATTATCCGTTGTAGAAACTACGCTTCTACAACGGAATCTTAAGCGTTGTAGAAGCTTCTACAACGGTCTAATTCCATTGTGTAATTTTAAAATATTTTCACACATGTCGCCGCGGCGACGTATATTTTTCGCCGCGGCGACGTGCTTCTACAATGGATTGATTTTCCGTTGTAGAAGGACCTCGCCGCGGCTAGAATTATACGTCGCCGCGGCGAGTTATTTGCCGCGGCGAGGTACGTTCCAAGCCGCGGCGAGAACATTCTACAACGGATATTCAATCCGTTGTAGAAGCACGTCGCCGCGGCGAAAAATATACTTCGCCGCGGCGAAGTCAAATCTTAGCCGCGGCGAGATGATTCTACAACGGATATAATGCGTTGTAGGAAGGCGATGAATTTTTTTTTAAAAACTCGCCGCGGCGAAGAAAAAATCTCGCCGCGGTGAGACTAAGATTTCTAATTTGCTTGCTCTCGGTATCTTGTCTCGCCGCGGCGAGAAGTATAGTTCGCCGCGGCGAGAATCATTTATTTTCAATCCACAATTTGTTTTTTACACGATACTAGCACCTGAAAATAATCTTCAATACAAAAAATATCTAATTTATACATTCATCTCAAATATCCTCATCTTTAAAACATTCAAAATCTAATATATACATCTTCGAAAAAACTAGCTAATCGTCACAGTTAATAAATGTTTGTACATAAGTTACCCATTCTTCCCTAACTCTCTCTAAATCCTCTTTTGTATAGGATTTCTTATTTTCTAATTTTCCTACACCTCCTACGACTATATCACGCATATAAGAAATGACAAAATACCCGCATTCCGTGTTTCCCGTTTGTCTCGGAGCGTCCCAAGCCTTGATGTACGTTGATTGCCCGTTACTATTGGCGTTTTGATGCTCGAGCTTGAAATCAACAAGAACCCTATATAACACGGAGATTATAAGAGAAAAAACATCTAGAACGGTTTATAATAAAAATTATTTAAGAAATCAAAATATTACCTTTTTATCAATCGATTTAAATCCGTTGGGATTTTATTTCTCAACGGGTCAAAGAACATAGCGCTATTTCTCCAAAGGTCGAGGACAACGAGCATCCAATGCGCACCTTTGTTATACGGCATCAAAACTAGTTCACCAAATTTGCAATGTCGTACCACGTTTCCAACGTCCTTGACTCGTTTTGACAAATAAGCCTCCTCGTCGTCATTTTGTATATACGAACTTAAGCTCGGATTTATAAAACAAAAATTTCGAGTCTTCTTCGCCTTTTCTAGCCTCGATCGTAGATAGCTATGACAAACAAATATTTAGTTGATCAAAACACTAAATATTGAATATTGATATTAAAAAACGCATATAAAGAAAACTCTTACTCCATATAAACCGTTATGCTCCCCGCGCCAATTTCCAAGTATTGCAAAAAATCGGAAATGTCTTCAAATGACACCGGAATCGGGATAGCCGCGAGACTTGGACATGAGTAATTTTTGAATTAAAATAGCCGTTCACTGATCTGCTTCTTGAGCTCATCATTTTCCAGCAAAGGACATTCCCTAATAGCCCATTCATGTTCAGCATCTCCAGACTTGAAAATCTCCAAATATAAAGATGAGTGATGGATGTGGGCAGTAGTCATTCCTCCGAAAAACACCTTATCTCTGAAGAGCCATATATTTTAAACCATAATACTCGCAAACTTCAGAATTTCATAATAGGAATCCCAGATAAGAAAAAGAAGAATGAAATATTGAGGAATGTGTACAGCACAACAAATAACGAAATTCCCAAAAAAAAAATTAATAACAAGTCATGAAGTATATCAGCATTTTCTTTTTTGGTTCTGCTACGAATAGTCATCAACAGAGTTCAAAAATAAAAATAAAAAAGATGAATAAAGAGGAATGCCTTTGAAAGTGGAAACGGAAACCAGCATCGAAATTTCTCATTTTGATATCGCGTCAACGTTAAGCATCGTTTTGCAGACAGCAAGATAAAGTTCATAACTAGATGAGATATGAATAATAAAAATACGCAGTAAGGCTAACATAGCTGGATGAGATAAAGTTTTTCTTGATATGAATAACATAGCTGGAAAAAAAGTACTTGCCTTAAGATTATGGACACTACTAATCAAGGAATATATCGTTGGGGCATTCCTTGATCTTCTTCTTGAGCTCATCACTCTGTTCCAGCAACAAGGGACATCTCTTAATCTGCAAAAGTCACCAGAATCCAGTACAACATGTTGTCCGGGGAAAACTCGAAGTTGTTGGGAATTTCGTCAAACAGTTGGGGTGCTTTCTCGAAGAGCTTCGAGTTGTTGTATGGAACGAGTCTTCCGGTGGGGGACGAAGGGTTTTAGGGCCTTGTCGAGGTCGTTCTCGAATCGGAGCTTGGGAGATGACGGAGATAAGATGAGGAGGCCATTCTGGGAGCTCGTGTTCTTTAGACCCACGGCCATGGATGCCTCGTAGCTCGACTCAACCCAGGCCCAGATCATCGATCTCCACACCGAGCTCGACGTCGAGCGCATAGCACAAAGGAAGCTTACGAAGGAGCTCAGTGACGAGCGATGCGCGAGGAAATCAGCGGAGCGCGCATGCGAGGGCTTGGCGCGCGAAATGGCGGGAATGAGGAGCGAGTTCTAGGATGAGAGGAAGATGCTGAGGATATGCGAGGTATTGAGAGAAGAGAGGGTTCAAATCCAGAACGAAACAGAAAACGTCTTTGACATTCAGGGATTACAAAAATAGAAATTAAAGGATAAACCGGGTATGAATTATGTATCTCTCCTAAACTCACCATTAAAAGTGTCCAAAAATAATGAACTCAATATTTTTGTCCAAAACAATAAAATGACTACTAGATCCGACCATTTCCCTAAATAAATTACTGAAAATGTGAAAGAAAGGAAATACAATGGTCCATATAAGACATTCAACATTTTGCGGTAACGTTCGCACGCACGCACGAGTAAACTAATATTAAACTCAATGGATATATATAGATATTTTGAGTAAACTAATATAAGTATTGTGAGTATTATGTTTACTTAATGTTAATTCTGTTGATATGAAATATATTATTATAATGATGTTGAGACTTGTGACGTAACCCACCGTCGCGGCGCGTGAACCGGCGACGGGAGGTCGCGGGTGGTGACAATTATCTTCCAAAATCTATACATATAATCATGAAATATAGATATTAAAAAAATTGAATGGTAAAGACGTAGGCTTGCATACTCACGTAGTCAAAATGACAGTGTATTGTAACAAAATATTCAATTGCAAAGAGCCCTAGCCTCTTCAGGCAGGCCTCGCGAGCCCCAAGCAAGGCCCAGCCCAAGAGGCTGACCTCGCAAGCTACGAGCAAAATCCTGCCGACTAAGGCAGGCCCTGCGGGCCGTAAGCGAGTCCCAGCCCGAAACGGAGTGGTATTATTTAGGCGTTAGATGAAGGGGGCATGAAAACAATTACGTGCTATCACCAAACAACACCTCTAATCTCATTTTGAGACTCCAAACCTCTTCATGGTGCGGTTCTGAAACGCCTCTAGGGGAGGAGCCGTGACCTCCAACGCTCGAACACGATCGCGATGAAATGAAGAAGGTCGCACCATTAGCAAGGAGCTCGACAACAACCAAGTCAAGCGAAGGCATAAAAATGCCCCTCGTCGAAAGGAAGCCCCACTTCCGTCGGACTTTGGAAAATAAGAATTGCACGAGTCAAAACCAACGCAATGAATGTTAGATATGCTCATCGCTGTCCACAGCAAGAAACCTCGTTCCCCGTGACCTATTGGACCGATCCTGTTCCTGGGAAGAGAATGGGAATATTCATGCACTAGGTGATAACAACCCATCACCCACCTAAGCAAGGCACGCTCCCGTGACCACTGGGCCCGCAAGCCCTGATAGCAATTGCGGAAGGAGCACAACAAGGAACGGATCGAGCTGTTCTGTAGCCAGGTCCTCTCACCGAAGATACTCCCCAAGTTCCCACGAATCTATTCGATTCACCCAAAGGGATGCGTCGAGGGTCATGCACCTAGACAATGATGCAATCAGAACTTCGGTGGTGGTGGCTGAAATTCTGATTAGTCGCAAAGACAAGATGTCGCACACAATGTGTTGACAATGTGTCCGACAACTTGCTTGAACACAGATTATGGATAAACAACAAACAGTGCAGTAAATAAAATACACACGATATGGTTACCCAATTCGGTGAAATACACCTACGTCTAGGGGCACGCTGCCAGTGGAAAGGATTTCACTATCTTGTAGTCAATAGTACACACAAGGTTTATATCTGATTACAATCAACAAATCAATAAAAACCTAGAGACTATTACCACCAGTGATCACCTAGTCAGGGACTTCCCCTGAATTTGAGCTCCGTCTCAATTCCACCCTTCGAGCAACCTCCTGGCTCGGATGACCTTTAGTCTTCAGCTGTACGTGAGCCTTCAATCACGAGAACACAAAACCCAACTCTCACAGACACTCAATCTTTGTGGAATAGTATTTGAGAGAATACACCGCTATCAACAAAACACACAGCCTCCCAGTCCGCCGGTCTTGCACGTCTAAGAGCTCTGAGTGTTTTATCAAAAACGTCAAGGCTGCTAAGGGGAAGAGCAAGTCTTTTATAGCAGCTTTACAATCCTGGAAGTGAATCTCGGGTTTCCTTACCCGTCCTCAAACGAATATCACATAGTAAAGGCACCAGCGAGGCAGATAACTTGTAATGAAGACATCAGCGAGGCAAATCTCTCGCAATGAAGACAACAGCGATAATATCTCATAGTAAAGTCCCCAGCGAAGCAGTTTGTTAATCCTGGAAACTTGCCTGAAATAAAGTCTGCACACAGGAGGCAAGATGTCATACCAGAAGTTGAAACATGATGACCGACATCTTTCCACACAACTTGCACTAAAAAATAAAGCCAACAAATAACGTATCAACAGTGGCCACTAATCATTTGGTGGAGATAGTCTTAATGGGAAACAAAAGTGTTAGGAATATTGCCCACTGAAGATAAATGATTATTGAAATCGATAAGAAGAACACTGTAGCATTTATGATTAGTGGGTTGAATTATGATATTAATATATAGAATCAATAACAACTATCCCCATAGCCTCTGTATTAAACTGGATTACATGCTGGGCAACTAAGTTCGGGCGGTATGCTAAAACATGGTCGATGCTGGACAGACCTTGCCTGAGATGTCACATTTAAGCACCATTACGACACACTAGCCGACGTCACTATGATGGTCACAATGAAACTTGATCTAAATCATGAAGTGATCATGGACTTCCAGGTCATGTTGCCGGGTTCTTTGATTCATCACGTTAAAGGCCAATGAAGGTTGAATAAATAGATGTTTTGGGAACTCAGGACATGATCGTAGAAGGGAAGTATTTCACAGATATGGAATCCAGCCTTCCTGAAAGAAGGTAAATGTTCTCTCACCTAAGGGTTGTTTCCAGAACCGATAGATTGCCGGCACTCTCGAAGTAAGTAACGTTTGAGAGAATCTTTGTTGGGGAAGCAACAATGCTTAGGGCTTATATGTATGAGAAATGTATAACAGAATAATTGACATTTTCTCGATACAGGTTGAACCTGGAGGATCTTGATCACGTACTAACTATATCAGTGGACACTCTTCACGATGAGTAAATATAATTCTAGTATTAAAGTAGACTTCAGTCTTAGCTTACATGGTGGAGTATTGACTAAGATTAGACGAATCGATCGAAAAAGAGAAATGACTTTTTTTCGTCTTTTTGATCGGATTTGTTAAGATTCAAATACTAGGTCCATAGTCTCCAATTCGGCTTTCGATAAAGACGAATAGGAACTTTCGAATAATAATGTTTTTATTATTATAAACTCACATGTTGTAATATGATTAGCAGCATGCATTCAAAAATTTGTTTATTTGATGAATTAACTATTTATAGTAGAATTAATTATTTGTTGTTGGATTAACTAAATAATTAATTGAATTTGAGTTGGGCCTTATGGACATTGCAAAATTTGAATTTCCTTGGCCCATGGAGAATCAATTAATTCGTCTATACCCACAGTGGGTATATTGAGAAAACGCCAAAAACGAAATCCTTTGCTCATGGGTATACATAAAATTCGAAATACGTATAATGGTATATTGTGAAAACGCCCAATTTTTCTGTTTGATGATTTAAATAAAGTGATAATAATATTTAAAAAAAGATATTTGCCTTTATTTTCTCTATATTTAAATTCCTAATATCTAGGAGATTATATTAGATTTGATATTATCTCACTATTTAAAAGGGAATAAGATATTGCTTTTTTAAATAGATTCCTTATTTAAAGGAAGATATTATGGAATAATATATCCTAGATTATGATCTAAGGGTTGAGAGAGAAAGTAGGAATTTAAGTAAAGATCTAACGGTTGATCTTTAATTGGAGACTAGGGTTTCCTAAAACCTCTCAACTCCACTACTATAAATAGAGGTTCCAGGGAAGAGAAAATTTAACCTAATGACTCTAGAAATTTCGTCCACCTCCTCTCTGTGGTGGCCGAAATATTTTCTCTTTCCCTCTCCCCGGAATTCCGTGATTCCATTCCCATAAATATGGTGAGATCCGAAACACCATTGTTTTGAGATCGAAGTGAGATACAGAAAGCTGCCCACTCAGTTTTCCTATTTGTCTTGGAGATTACGTCTCGGAAGACTGCGGTGTCATCATCGACGACTCAAATCTGATCTGGAAGTCCTCTTCATCGACGAACGTTTAAGAACGAAGACGGATCTGACAAGGCTTGAAAAATTCGGTTCGTGAGCCCAACCCGTAAGTCTCCTCGAACCTTTATTCTTATCGATTACTTGATTGCTTCTCAAACTTTATAGTACAAACTCGTAGAACTAGATCTTGTTTTACTATAATCAATATTAATTAGCTTAAGACAGCGTAATTAATCCTTCCGCATGATTATATATAGGGGTTTAATTTCTAACAAAAAGTTCTACAGACATCTTGTTCAAAAGAACATTTGACATGATGTCCCTCGAAGGAGTCAAGGTGACGCCAGCTCGCACCCCTTTTTGCGGATTTTTTAGAGATAGGGTGCACGTTGTGGGCTCTATCAGTCTCCTGATTATACTCAACACAGAAGATGGTCATGGGACGGGACATGATATTGGTTTTTTTTATAGTCACCGCATTCTCCCCATACATTGCCATCATCGGACGATCGACGCTGAACAAACTCTAAGCCGTAACATCTACCTACCACCAGTTTCTAAAGTTTACAACCCTTCACATGGTCGTTGTAATCCGAGGAGATCAAGAGATGTCCCAAAGATGTCATTTAGAGTACCTCATGCACCATATGGTGTCCACCGTCTACCAAATCGACAATGACTATGTGTGCGCTATCGAGGACCATTCGTAGAGCTAGATCCCATGGATAAAGAGACGAAGGTCGAGCTCCCAGACAACTTGCTTCCCGTGGTGTTAGATGAAACAAAGCCCTATCGAGTGGAATTACCACTAGGCTATCCTAGGTACCACCGGTCAAAACACCTTCTAGAAGGTGCTTCTAGATTTTTCTTCATTTGTTCATAACAACATAAGAAAAGCCCATTGAGAATTTTCATGTAAAATTCCATGAAATGAAATTAATCCTCAAGGCCCAAATAACTTGTTATGGCCGAGTGGAATTTTGTCATCATATGACAATGTCAAAAAATTTATTGACATTCATTTCGTCCTATGTCCAAAAAGACAAAAATACCCTTTAGATTATTTTCGTAAAACTTGTCTCGTTCTTGTTTTGACTTAGCTTCTAGTTTAACTAATCCTACTCGATATGACTTGTGATAGTGACCTCATGGATCCAAATGAACAAAGCTTGAGCTAACATACCTGGACTCAAAAGTTCACAAACCTATTCCAAGTTTAGCTTAATGTCAACAGACTCCACTAAAGAGTTGACACTGAGAATCTCTCGGTTCCCGAGGGTCGAAACTAAGAGAAAAGAACGTATAAGAAATTCTCACTAAAAATCTATAGCGTACATAAGTTATACGAAAATAACTCGAAACAACACTTCTCAAATATGTTTTAGAAAATATTTTTGACTTGTCTCGTTTATTGACAATTTATAGATATTTGAGAATGCAAATAGATATCATAAAACCTTTCATTTAAAATCAATTGAGTCATTTATTTTAAATGTCTAACTATTCCGTAAATAGATTTTGGATTCGATTTAATAAAATGTTTACTAGATAATCAAATCCTCAATTCGTAATCGAACCTTTCTTATTTTTTCTTACGTAAATAAAACGTTTCTCGTTGACATTATTTTTCAATTCAAAAGAGTCGAGTTTATAGTCGAACTCGGTTTTAAAACATAAATTAAGATAAGAATATTAATTAATTAATTGAATAATCAACGAGTTTAATAATAATAACATATTAATTTTTAACACTTCGATATCGAGACTACTCGGAAAAAAATAAAATACTTAACATTCTAAAACCATAATAATACTACAAGTATATATATATATATATATATATATATATATATATATATATATATATATATCCAACGACTCATAATTAATTATATTATGAATTAAAATTCGACGTCGTTGACTCGAGTCGGGATTCTGGACAATCCCACTCGATAACTTCTAACGGACTTGAACCGGTCCTCATAATATTCCTCGAGGGTTGCACATGTCGCTGCCCCCTTACGAACCAAACGCTCGTCCATGTCATGCTGTTAACTCTGACGTTCAGCTCGTCTCGTCGCTACTCGGGTCGCCACCTCTAATCCGCAACTAAACCCTTGATAAATACAACTCACAACACAAACACATATATACACACGTTCATGTTTGGGCGGTCACAACACAGCAGCACAGTACATCAACAACACTCGGCTAGGAGCAATTTGGCCTCAACCCAAGCTATAACATAACATCAACCACAAATTCACCCACACAATCAAATCAGGGACTCCAATATATTCAAATCAAACAATGAATCTCAAACCATCACAGTCCATATACACATAATCAGACCAGCAAAACCATAGCACCAACACTAAAAAAATCATCAGAACATAATCTTCAGTGTCGAGCCACAACTATCAGACCAAACAGAGAACGATAGAATAGCCTCGTCAAAAACGAAATCCACTGAACCCTAACTTCAAATTGAGAAATCGAGCAAGAGAAACAAAATTCAAGGATTTCTATCAAGGATAGTCCCACATCGACTGAGTATTACGATCCTGGGCTCTTTATAAAGCTTGTTGGTTACTCCTCTAATTATCAAGCTTGGTTTTAGATGGAACCCCACACATTTAAGATGGTATCAGAGCGGGGCCCATTCTCGGTTGTGGGCTACCTGATCGGGCCTATACTTCACGCTTGCAGTGCATGTGCTAATGTGTGCCTGTGCCTGTGCGCATGAGGGGGTGTATCAAGGATAGTCACACATCGACTGAGTATTACGATCCTGGGCTCTTTATAAAGCTTGTGGGTTACTCCTCTAATTACCAAGCTTAGTTTTAGATGGAACCCTACACCTTTAAGAATTTCTTTACCTTGATTGAATTCCGGCGACATCCCTTAGTCCACGCCGATTGCTCTCTCGCGCTAACACCGTCGGAGCTCCTCCTTCGTCCTCGTTCAAACTCTTTGCCGAAACCCTCCACTCGTGGCCTTCTTCTTCTTCTCAATCACTATCTCCCGCTCCCTCAATCTCACCTCGCCTCTTCTCTTCTTTTCTTATGTTTCTCCTTTTTCTTTTCTTTTTTTTTCTTTTTTTTTTCCTTGTCGCTCTTCTTCCTGAGCGTTTCTTTTCTCGTCTCTGTTCCCCCACCCCCCCAATATATTCAAATCAAACAATGAATCTCAAACCATCACAGTCCATATACACATAATCAGACCAGCAAAACCATAGCACCAACACTAAAAAAATCATCAGAACATAATCTTCAGTGTCGAGCCACAACTATCAGACCAAACAGAGAACGATAGAATAGCCTCGTCAAAAAACGAAATCCACTGAACCCTAACTTCAAATTGAGAAATCGAGCAAGAGAAACAAAATTCAAGGATTTCTATCAAGGATAGTCCCACATCGACTGAGTATTACGATCCTGGGCTCTTTATAAAGCTTGTTGGTTACTCCTCTAATTATCAAGCTTGGTTTTAGATGGAACCCCACACATTTAAGATGGTATCAGAGCGGGGCCCATTCTCGGTTGTGGGCTACCTGATCGGGCCTATACTTCACGCTTGCAGTGCCTGTGCTAATGTGTGCCTGTGCCTGTGCGCATGAGGGGGTGTATCAAGGATAGTCACACATCGACTGAGTATTACGATCCTGGGCTCTTTATAAAGCTTGTGGGTTACTCCTCTAATTACCAAGCTTAGTTTTAGATGGAACCCTACACCTTTAAGAATTTCTTTACTTTGATTGAATTCCGGCGACATCCCTTAGTCCACGCCGATTGCTCTCCCGCGCTAACACCGTCGGAGCTCCTCCTTCGTCCTCGTTCAAACTCTTTGCCGAAACCCTCCACTCGTGGCCTTCTTCTTCTTCTCAATCACTATCTCCCGCTCCCTCAATCTCACCTCGCCTCTTCTCTTCTTTTCTTATGTTTCTCCTTTTTCTTTTCTTTTTTTTTTCTTTTTTTTTTCCTTGTCGCTCTTCTTCCTGAGCGTTTCTTTTCTCGTCTCTGTTCCCCCCCCCCCCCCCCCCCCCCCCAAAATGAATCTCAAACCATCACAGTCCATATACACATAATCAGACCAGCAAAACCATAGCACCAACACTAAAAAAATCATCAGAACATAATCTTCAGTGTCGAGCCACAACTATCAGACCAAACAGAGAACGATAGAATAGCCTCGTCAAAAAACGAAATCCACTGAACCCTAACTTCAAATTGAGAAATCGAGCAAGAGAAACAAAATTCAAGGATTTCTATCAAGGATAGTCCCACATCGACTGAGTATTACGATCCTGGGCTCTTTATAAAGCTTGTTGGTTACTCCTCTAATTATCAAGCTTGGTTTTAGATGGAACCCCACACATTTAAGATGGTATCAGAGCGGGGCCCATTCTCGGTTGTGGGCTACCTGATCGGGCCTATACTTCACGCTTGCAGTGCCTGTGCTAATGTGTGCCTGTGCCTGTGCGCATGAGGGGGTGTATCAAGGATAGTCACACATCGACTGAGTATTACGATCCTGGGCTCTTTATAAAGCTTGTGGGTTACTCCTCTAATTACCAAGCTTAGTTTTAGATGGAACCCTACACCTTTAAGAATTTCTTTACCTTGATTGAATTCCGGCGACATCCCTTAGTCCACGCCGATTGCTCTCCCGCGCTAACACCGTCGGAGCTCCTCCTTCGTCCTCGTTCAAACTCTTTGCCGAAACCCTCCACTCGTGGCCTTCTTCTTCTTCTCAATCACTATCTCCCGCTCCCTCAATCTCACCTCGCCTCTTCTCTTCTTTTCTTATGTTTCTCCTTTTTCTTTTCTTTTTTTTTTTTTTTTTCCTTGTCGCTCTTCTTCCTGAGCGTTTCTTTTCTCGTCTCTGTTCCCCCCCCCCCCCCCCAATATATTCAAATCAGACAATGAATCTCAAACCATCACAGTCCATATACACATAATCAGACCAGCAAAACCATAGCACCAACACTAAAAAAATCATGAGAACATAATCTTCAGTGTCGAGCCACAACTATCAGACCAAACAGAGAACGATAGAATAGCCTCGTCAAAAACGAAATCCACTGAACCCTAACTTCAAATTGAGAAATCGAGCAAGAGAAACAAAATTCAAGGATTTCAAGGATAGTCCCACATCGACTGAGTATTACGATCCTGGGCTCTTTATAAAGCTTGTTGGTTACTCCTCTAATTATCAAGCTTGGTTTTAGATGGAACCCCACACATTTAAGATGGTATCAGAGCGGAGCCCATTCTCGGTTGTGGGCTACCTGATCGGGCCTATACTTCACGCTTGCAGTGCATGTGCTAATGTGTGCCTGTGCCTGTGCGCATGAGGGGGTGTATCAAGGATAGTCACACATCGACTGAGTATTACGATCCTGGGCTCTTTATAAAGCTTGTGGGTTACTCCTCTAATTACCAAGCTTAGTTTTAGATGGAACCCTACACCTTTAAGAATTTCTTTACCTTGATTGAATTCCGGCGACATCCCTTAGTCCACGCCGATTGCTCTCTCGCGCTAACACCGTCGGAGCTCCTCCTTCGTCCTCGTTCAAACTCTTTGCCGAAACCCTCCACTCGTGGCCTTCTTCTTCTTCTCAATCACTATCTCCCGCTCCCTCAATCTCACCTCGCCTCTTCTCTTCTTTTCTTATGTTTCTCCTTTTTCTTTTCTTTTTTTTTCTTTTTTTTTTCCTTGTCGCTCTTCTTCCTGAGCGTTTCTTTTCTCGTCTCTGTTCCCCCACCCCCCCCAATATATTCAAATCAAACAATGAATCTCAAACCATCACAGTCCATATACACATAATCAGACCAGCAAAACCATAGCACCAACACTAAAAAAATCATCAGAACATAATCTTCAGTGTCGAGCCACAACTATCAGACCAAACAGAGAACGATAGAATAGCCTCGTCAAAAAACGAAATCCACTGAACCCTAACTTCAAATTGAGAAATCGAGCAAGAGAAACAAAATTCAAGGATTTCTATCAAGGATAGTCCCACATCGACTGAGTATTACGATCCTGGGCTCTTTATAAAGCTTGTTGGTTACTCCTCTAATTATCAAGCTTGGTTTTAGATGGAACCCCACACATTTAAGATGGTATCAGAGCGGGGCCCATTCTCGGTTGTGGGCTACCTGATCGGGCCTATACTTCACGCTTGCAGTGCCTGTGCTAATGTGTGCCTGTGCCTGTGCGCATGAGGGGGTGTATCAAGGATAGTCACACATCGACTGAGTATTACGATCCTGGGCTCTTTATAAAGCTTGTGGGTTACTCCTCTAATTACCAAGCTTAGTTTTAGATGGAACCCTACACCTTTAAGAATTTCTTTACCTTGATTGAATTCCGGCGACATCCCTTAGTCCACGCCGATTGCTCTCCCGCGCTAACACCGTCGGAGCTCCTCCTTCGTCCTCGTTCAAACTCTTTGCCGAAACCCTCCACTCGTGGCCTTCTTCTTCTTCTCAATCACTATCTCCCGCTCCCTCAATCTCACCTCGCCTCTTCTCTTCTTTTCTTATGTTTCTCCTTTTTCTTTTCTTTTTTTTTTTTTTTTTCCTTGTCGCTCTTCTTCCTGAGCGTTTCTTTTCTCGTCTCTGTTCCCCCCCCCCCAATATATTCAAATCAAACAATGAATCTCAAACCATCACAGTCCATATACACATAATCAGACCAGCAAAACCATAGCACCAACACTAAAAAAATCATCAGAACATAATCTTCAGTGTCGAGCCACAACTATCAGACCAAACAGAGAACGATAGAATAGCCTCGTCAAAAACGAAATCCACTGAACCCTAACTTCAAATTGAGAAATCGAGCAAGAGAAACAAAATTCAAGGATTTCTATCAAGGATAGTCCCACATCGACTGAGTATTACGATCCTGGGCTCTTTATAAAGCTTGTTGGTTACTCCTCTAATTATCAAGCTTGGTTTTAGATGGAACCCCACACATTTAAGATGGTATCAGAGCGGGGCCCATTCTCGGTTGTGGGCTACCTGATCGGGCCTATACTTCACGCTTGCAGTGCATGTGCTAATGTGTTCCTGTGCCTGTGCGCATGAGGGGGTGTATCAAGGATAGTCACACATCGACTGAGTATTACGATCTTGAGCTCTTTATAAAGCTTGTGGGTTACTCCTCTAATTACCAAGCTTAGTTTTAGATGGAACCCTACACCTTTAAGAATTTCTTTACCTTGATTGAATTCCGGCGACATCCCTTAGTCCACGCCGATTGCTCTCCCGCGCTAACACCGTCGGAGCTCCTCCTTCGTCCTCGTTCAAACTCTTTGCCGAAACCCTCCACTCGTGGCCTTCTTCTTCTTCTCAATCACTATCTCCCGCTCCCTCAATCTCACCTCGCCTCTTCTCTTCTTTTCTTATGTTTCTCCTTTTTCTTTTCTTTTTTTTTTCTTTTTTTTTTTCCTTGTCGCTCTTCTTCCTGAGTGTTTCTTTTCTCGTCCCCCCCCCCCCCCCCCCCCTTGTGACGGTAGTTGAATAAAAAAAAAGGAGGATTAGTGAGGATTTTCCTTGAGAGAGGTTTGACTAAAGAAATTGGGATAAATGAGAGTAAAAGCCATCAGACTACTCTTGTAGTTGTTTTGTTTCTTTGGTTGTGCTTGTGTTGTCCAAGATATAGTGGTATGTAGATAACTATGAAGTCCTCACATGTATACAAAAGAATTCCATTTCTTTTCTACCGTGTTTTGTTTTCTTTCTTTTTTTTAAAATTTTTATTTTATTCTTGCTCACTCTTTCTTTATTTGACCAATATAGGTGATGGCATTGTGAATGGGACCCACATAAAGGATAACGTCCATATTTTTTTTTTTTTTTTTGGTTGTGTGTTGTATGCACGGTTTTAAATACCGACGAATATGCGAAGCCACTATCGGAGGAAAAATGGCCGACGAAGACAACATTTATCGTTTCGCCCTTGTTTGTCGTTCGGTTGTCGACGAAACGGCGCGTCGTTCAACTAAGAAACGATCGACAAATTTCGTTGTTTTTTAAGCCAAAAATTGTGTTAAAATTCAAAGAAAATCGAGAAAATCTGAGAAAAAGAGAGATGAACGATTTTCGGTGTCTATAGAGATGCGATAGAGACCTTTAGAACGCCGGCGAGAGTCGGAGAAAATCGCTGAAATCGATGTCGTTTCGACAAGATTCAGTTAAAAAACAACATAATATCGGCGACTTTCGTGGGTTTTCTTAAAAAAAAAAAAAAAAAAAATTCTTACCTAGCTTTGCTGGTAAAAAAACTCAATTCTGTCTTTGCTGAAATTGCTGAAAACGTGTGGTGTGGTCTGATGGAACAACTAAGTCAAAATAAAAGGTTTATTTTACTTTATGGGCTTTAATTCGTCATACATTTTGCATTTGTCTGTATTGGGCTTTATCTTCTTATTTTTATTTTTACTGAAGCCCATAGTCTTCATCTTTTTATTGTTTAGTGAATATAAATCTCTTATTATAATATTTTCAAATTGTATAATAACGTTCAACTATTATAAACCTTTTTTTATAGTGTAAAATGTTAGTGTTGTCGGCCCGTCAACGACTGACAGGGGCAAAAGAGTCAAAACGCGCCGCGGTCCAAAGAACCGCGAGGAAGCGAGGTGTTGCTAGCCAATCCGGACCAACATAGGCGGAACCGTCGCGACGATTCCCGGCCGGACAGCCAGCGACCTTCTACCGGCCGGCCGAGGACCGCCCAGCACCTCCCGGCCGGCCAAGTCCCGTCCGGTCGACTCCCGGCCACTGGCCGGCCCAAGTTCAGCCGACCCTGGGCCGCCACTCGGCCAATGGCCGGCCCAGGGCCGGCCCAGAGCCGGTGCTCGACAATGGCCGACTCAGAGCCGGCCCTCGCCCCATGGCCGACTCAGAGCCGGCCCTCGCCTAATGGCCGACTCAGAGCCGGCCTTCGCCAGATGGCCGAGTCAGAGCCGGCCCTCGCCCGATGGCCGGGTCAGAGACGGCGCTCGCCCAATGGCCGACTCAGAGCCGGCCTTCGCCCGATGGCCGACTCAGAGCCGGCCTTCGCCCGATGGCCGGCTCAGAGCCGGCGCTCGCCCGATGGCCGACTCAGAGCCGGCCCTCGCCCGATGGCCGGCTCAGAGCCGGCGCTCGCCCCATGGCCGGCTCAGAGCCGGCGCTCGCCCAATGGCCGGCTCAGAGCCGGCGCTCGGCCTAGGGACCCCCCAAAAACGTCCCTAGGTCGCCTATAAATAGGAGGCTCGATCCCTCGAGTCAGGTAATCCGAATTTGAGTACTGAAACGCTGTCGAACTCGTACCTCGCTCGTTTCTCTCAAGTCTCGGCCTCTAAACACCTAAACCCTATACATTCTACCTCGACCCTACTAATGTTGAGCGTCGGAGAGGTAAACAGAGGCAACCCCTCTGTTTCCCCTTTGTAGTTCATGTACTCTATACTGCTTTTCAGGTATCAAGACGAGGTGAGCTTCATCTATAGCTAAGAGACGACTTGGGATACCAAGTCCGACACGTTCGAGCCGGAGTGAGACCACTTGATCCGGCCTTCGGTCTAACCACTTTGGGCTCCTAAATCGTTGTCCGAAAACGAGCGACAACATTTTGGCGCTAGAAGGAGGGACCTCCAGACCTTGGCGACGCTCTCCCTTCCCTTCATCTTTCTTGCTACTTCTACGACTCTCGAGAGATGAGTCAAGTTCCCGCCACCTCCGTCGGCACCCGAGCGACTAGCCCGGGGTACGGCCTCAGAAACCTAGCGCATCGTCTAGGAGGGCAACCTCGTGACAACGAGAGCCAGCCCCAAGACTCGGCAAATGACCCCGAGGCCACGCTCCGAGAGGACACGGCTCGAGGGTTTGCCGAGCTCCTAGACTGCCCCGGCATCGATGGCGCACTCATTGCCGACCTCCTCGGATACCGCATCGAGGACCATGTCAACCATGACAAGAAAGACCCTGACTACGTGGCGAAGTCAAGAACCAACGAGACCAACCTCGACCACGCTACTCACGAAAGTGAACGCACACATGCGCCCTCGAGGGGACACCCTCGAGAGACCTCATCGAGGCGTCGAAGATCGCACGATACCCGAGGACGCTCAATCTCAAGGTCCCGAATGGGATGCTCCAAGCTCACCATTTGCGTCCAAGGCCCCCGGATGGGCGACGACACCGAGGGTCGTGGCGCTCGTCGAGGACGTCGCTTGAACGACATATCCTTGCCAAGGGTAATAGGAATGGCCAACGGGGACTTGAGAGACCACCTCAATTCCAGAAGGGAATCCCATGGATGCGACTTGAGAGAGAAACTCAACGCCCGACGTGAGACCGCGAGAGAGGCTGCCTTGGGACACCAATCACCCAACGTGAGACCGCGAGAGAGGCTGCCTTGGGACACACTCACGGCACCGGCCACCGGTCCTGGCTCGCGAAGGAAGAGGCGTAGAAAAGGTCAAGTCCCTAACGACCCTATTTCTACGACCCCGAAGCAATCCCTCGTCCCTCTCAACACGACACCCGATAGGATCCTGAGCTTACACAGAGAGAAGCTGGGATCCCCACCCCCGATGAAGAAGGACCCCGCAACGCGAGACAAGAGCAAACAGTGCGAATATCACCATGACCACGGGCACACGACAACTGAATGGTACCAACTTAGGAAGCAAATTGATTCCCTGGTTCGAAGTGGGAATCTCAAGGAATTCGCCGCATCTGATAGTAGGGTGACAATCCCGACTGAACACCCGACTCGTCAGAGAAAGGGAAACGCCTACTAAAGAACAAGCTCCCACCACTTGCAGCCATGATTGTCACGGCTTCCGCCGTTAAACTCACGCCCGAACTTGCTCGAATTTGTGATCGCTTTATTTCAAACATGTAATTTTCTTTTTCCAAAGAAGGCCAAGTGCCATGGCAACCTGTAACGACCTCCTTATTGCAATAAAGAGTTATTCCACACATGGTGACATATTATTGTATATCCCCTACGCGAGAGTTTCCTGCTTTTCGTCTCACAAACGCAAGAAACTCGGGGGGCTAACAGGGAGCAATACTAAATCAAAACAACTAAAATATATATATATATATATATATATATATATATATATAACAAAGTTTCAAGTGGCCGATGGTTAGGCCGGAGGTCCCAAAGAGAGACAATCTACATGACTCCTAGAGTTGAGTTCACTCGTCGAGTTGAATATCGAGTCCACGAGTCGACTAACTACTCCTCGTGCCGACTCTACATGACTCCTCGAGTTGAGTTCACTCCTCGAGTCGAATATCGAGTCCATGAGTCGGCTAACTACTCCTCGTGCCGACTCTACATGACTCCTCGAGTTGAGTTCGCTCCTCGAGTCGAATATCGAGTCCACGAGTCGACTTACTACTCCTCGTGCCGACTCTACATGATTCCTCGAGTTGAGTTCACTCCTCGAGTCGAATATCGAGTCCACGAGTCGACTTACTACTCCTCGTGCCGACTCTACATGACTCCTCGAGTTGAGTTCACTCCTCGAGTAGAATATCCAGTCCACGAGTCGACTAACTACTCCTCGTGCCGACTCTACATGACTCCTCGAGTTGAGTTCACTCCTCGAGTCGAATATCGAGTCCACGAGTCGACTAACTACTCCTCGTGCCGACTCTACATGACTCCTCGAGTTGAGTTCACTCCTCGAGTCGAATATCGAGTCCACGAGTCGACTAACTACTCCTCGTGCCGACTCTACATGACTCCTCGAATTGAGTTCACTCCTCGAGTCGAATATCGAGTCCACGAGTCGAGTAACTACTCCTCGTGCCACCTCTACATGACTCCTCGAGTTGAGTTTTCTCCTTGAGTCGAATATCGAGTCCACGAGTCGACTAACTACTCCTCGTGCCGACTCTACATGACTCCTCGAGTTGAGTTCACTCCTCGAGTCGAATATCGAATCCACGAGTCGACCAACTACTCCTCGTGCCGACTCTACATGACTCCTCGAGTTGAGTTCACTCCTCGAGTCGAATATCGAGTCCACGAGTCGACTAACTACTCCTCGTGCCGACTCTACATGACTCCTCGAGTTGAGTTCACTCCTCGAGTCGAATATTGAGTCCACGAGTCGACTTACTACTCCTCGCGCCGACTCTATATGACTCCTCGAGTTGAGTTCACTCCTCGAGTCGAATATCGAGTCCACGAGTTGACTAACTACTCATCGTGCCTACTGTACATGACTCCTCGAGTTGAGTTCACTCATGGAGTAGAATATCGAGTCCACGAGTCGACTAACTACTCCTCGTGCCGACTCTACATGACTCCTCGAGTTGAGTTCACTCCTCGAGTCGAATATCGAGTCCACGAGTCGACTAACTACTCCTCGTGCCGACTCTACATGACTCCTCGAGTTGAGTTCACTCCTCGAGTCGAATATCGGGTCCACAATTCTACTTACTACTCCTCGTGCCGACTCTACATGACTCCTCGAGTTGAGTTCACTCCTCGAGTCGAATATCGAGTCCCCGAGTCGACTAACTACTCCTCGTGCCGACTCTACATGACTTCTCGAGTTGAGTTCACTCCTCGAGTCGAATATCGAGTCCACGAGTCAACTAACTACTCCTCGTGCTGACTCTACATGACTCCTCGAGTTGAGTTCACTCCTCGAGTCGAATATCGAGTCCACGAGTCGACTAACTACTCCTCGTGCCGACTCTACATGACTCCTCGAGTTGAGTTCACTCCTCGAGTCGAATATCGAGTCCACGAGTCGACTTACTACTCCTCGTGCCGACTCTACATGACTCCTCGAGTTGAGTTCACTCCTCGAGTCGAATATCGAGTCCACGAGTCGACTTACTACTCCTCGTGCCGACTCTACATGACTCCTCGAGTTGAGTTCACTCCTCGAGTCGAATATCGAGTCCACGAGTCGACTAACTACTCCTCGTGCCGACTCTACATGACTCCTCGAGTTGAGTTCACTCCTCGAGTAGAATATCGAGTCCACGAGTCGACTAACTACTCCTCGTGCCGACTCTACATGACTCTTCGAGTTGAGTTCACTCCTCGAGTCACGTCACAAACCCACGAGTCGACTTACGGATCCTCATGTCAAACATACACGACTTCTTGACTCACCAATCGACGATAGACTCACAATTCTCGATGACAAATCTACATGCTCTCCTACAAGCAACAGGAAGAATCTTCCCTAATGACGTACTTAAGTCGCCCCTAACGGCGCACCAAAATTCGCTCTACGACGCTCTCGTACGAGAAAGAATGGGTCAATTGAGTCCCCAAACGTGACACGCGCGCCATGGCGCCACGCTCACAAGGGCACAAGACTGGACCCAAGAGACTCAACCTGAAAACGCGACCAGTGCACTAAGGTGCCACACTCGCCAGGGGATCGAGTCTGCACCTAACCCCGCCTATCACATGACACGCGCACCCAAGGGTGCCACGCTCATAAGGTGGTATGGTCACGCTCGCCGCCCAGCTCGTGCGCCAATGGGCAGCGAGTCAGAAATGGGTTTCAAAGGACTGTGCCCGCCGGACGTAACTGGTCTAGCCAGCGTCCACGGGAAACCTGGTCACACAAATGTGGCACCACGCTCGCCGCCCAGCTCGTGCGCCAATGGGAAGCGAGTCACAAATGGGTTTCAAAGGCCTGCGCCCGCCGGACGTAACTGGTCTAGCCAGCGTCCACGGAAAACCCGTTCATACCAATGTGACACCAAGGCCCCCCGATGCCCAAGCCGTGCAAATCGATCACGCCTTCATTGGTAGGTCGAGAAAATAAGCCGCGCACAACAAAGCCATGCTAATCGATCACGCCTTCATTGGTAGGTCTAGAAAATAAGCCGCGCACAATCAAGTCGTGCTAATCGATCACGCCTTCATTGGTAGGTCGAGATAATAAGCCACGCACAATAAAGCCGTGCAAATCGATCACGCCTTCATTGGTAGGTCGAGAAAATAAGCCGCGCACAACAAAGCCATGCTAATCGATCACGCCTTCATTGGTAGGTCTAGAAAATAAGCCGCGCACAATCAAGTCGTGCTAATCGATCACGCCTTCATTGGTAGGTCGAGATAATAAGCCACGCACAATAAAGCCGTGCAAATCGATCACGCCTTCATTGGTAGGTCGAGAAAATAAGCCGCGCACAACAAAGCCGTGCAAATCGATTACGCCTTCGTTGGTAAGTCGAGAAAATAAGCCACGCATCGCCAAGCCGCGCACAACAAAGCCGTGCAAATCGATTACGCCTTCGTTGGTAAGTCGAGAAAATAAGCCACGCATCGCCAAGCCGCGCAAATCGATTACGCCCTCGTCGGCAAATCGAGAAAATAAGAGACGCGCCGACGAAACCGTGCGAATCGACTACGATAGTATGTCGAGAACATAAGACACGCAATAAAGCCGTCTCTACGACGCACAAAAGCCGTCCTTCGCGGGGCATAAAAGCTGTCCCTCGCGACGCACAAAGGCCGTCCCTCGCGACGCAATAAAGCCGTCCCTCGCGATGCAATAAAGCTGCCCCTCGTGACGCACAAAAGACGTCCCTCGCGACGCACAAAGCCGTCCCTCGTTATGCGCTAGAGCCGCTCTACGACGCACTCGCGAATCCGAGAGTGATCGTTTGAAGTCCACGTGTCGATGTGATTCTTGAGTTTCTGCTCGACCTACGCTCGACCAGAAACTCGAGGGGCTAATGTTGTCGGCCCGTCAACGACCGACAGGGGCAAAAGAGTCAAAACGCGCCACGGTCCAAAGAACCGCGAGGAAGCGAGGTGTTGCTAGCCAATCCGGACCAACATAGGCGGAATCATCGCGACGATTCCCGGCCGGTCAGCCAGTGACCTTCTCCCGGCCGGCCGAGGACCGGCCAGCACCTCCTGGCCGGCCAATTCCCGTCCGGTCGACTCCCGGCCACTGGCCGGCCCAAGTTCAGCCGACCCTGGGCCGCCACTCGGCCAATGGCCGGCCCAAGGCCGGCGCCCGGTCGACCGACTCAGAGCCGGCGCTCGCCCAATGGCCGGCTTAGTGCCGGCGCTCGGCCTAGGGACCCCCCAAAAACGTCCCTAGGTCGCCTATAAATAGGAGGCTCGATCCCTCGAGTCAGGTAATCCGAATTTGAGTACTGAAACGCTGTCAAACTCGTACCTCGCTCGTTTCTCTCAAGTCTTGGCCTCTAAACACCTAAACCCTCTACATTCTACCTCGACCCTACTAATGTTGAGCGTCGGAGAGGTAAACAGAGGCAACCCCTCTGTTTCCCCTTTGTAGTTCACGTACTCTCTACTGCTTTTCAGGTATCGAGACGAGGTGAGCTTCATCTACAGCTAAGGGACGACTTGGGATACCTTTTAAAAACAAGGTTTCGGTATAGCTTAGCTATTAGGTTTTCGTGACAACTAGTCTTGATTAACCTAATAGCATCCCTTCATGAGAAAGGTTCCAGTAGGGAGGGCGAGACACTAGTTCTTCTTAAGAGCCCTCCCCGCTTAGCCTCTTATCGGCTTCATGAAAAAGCTCTCTGATCCAATAAACTCATTCATTAAAACTATCCTAATATGATTAAATGTTTTAAACGAATAAGGCCCATGAAAGCAAGCCTCAAACGAAACAAGTTCTAAGTTATAGCAAACAAGGAAAGTAAATAAATTAAATAAACAAGCATTCAAGATGCAAGCAAGCTTTGTTTCGGTTTGATCGTATCCAATAAGATTCTTATTAAATAAATAAAACAAGATGAGACCAATACTATTGGCTCGTGGATTCAGTTTGGGCCCATAACAATGTCTCATTAAAAATATATCAATATCAAATTATTTACAAAAGACGGAGCCGGGGTGATGGTCGCGCAGGTGGATGGCGGCTGTTTTGGGCTGCCAAGCAGAGGTTGTCCACCTTTTCCCTGCACCGCCCCCGCCATCATGGTGGGACTGTCTCGTAACGTCGGTGGGGTACTCCTTTGGGCTTTCATTGTGGTACGCTGTTGCTCGTCCGTCATGGGTTGATGGTTGTGATCACCATGCGTCATTCGCCGGATTACAAACAACGATAATTTTTCGGAAAAAATAAATCACATAAAATATATATCCATTTAATTTCGGGTGTATAATTAAATCTAGAAATCGAGAATCTATAATCTACGATCAAAATAAAAAATAATTCGCATATTTAAATATCGAATCGAATGAAAAACATAATCATATATAATTTCATTCAAACCATAATAATTTAAAAGCACGAATGGATCAAAACAATTAAGCAAATCAACTAATTCTGATACCAATTCTTGGGAATTATTATCTTTATAACTGTGCAGAATATAAATAATTACGTTACTAGAGCTAATTAATTTAACGATTATATAAACGACATAGATTTGCTAATTGAATACTAACAATTAGAGAGAAATTTTAACCAAGCGATGCATAAAAGATGAAGGGCTTTTCATAATTCTTACGTGTTTGGTTATCAGCTATTGAAAACTTTGTTAGAGTTCTTCATTAACCAATACCGAGCTGCAATTACTCAATCTTCAAGCTTTGATTTTTAGTCTTGAATCTTCAATTTTTCAGAATCTGTATCGCATTTGTTCTGAAACTTTGGGAACGACGATAGGACTTTCATCGATTGGATCTCCAAGGATGACACCGTAGTCTTCAAAGCCGTAATATCCGGATGAACAAAGAACGTGCGCTCACTCGTTATCTCACAACGATCACCGAATTAGGAGTAAGGATCATGGTCGTGCTTTTGGGATTGGAATCACGAATTCGAAGGGAGATGGAGCGAGCAAAAATTCGACCACAAAGGAGAGAGAGATAGGGAGAAAATTTTGTTCTATTTCATATGTTTTTGGCATTCTCCATTGCTCCTATATATAAGTGGTAGGAAAGAGATATTTTAGGAACGCATTCGGTTTTCTTATTCTCCTATATTCATTCCTATTATGTAGTCAATTATGAACCATTAGATCTTTGACTATTAATCCTACTTTTTCTCTCAACCATCAGATAAGAATCTAGGATATTATATTTCCTTATTTTCCTCCTAGACTTAAGTGAACTAGTTATGAGAGAATAATAAGGACAATTTATTATTTCCTTATTTAATGGTGAGAGAATATCTCAACCATTATTCTCTCCTATATATTAGGAAACTAATTAATAATGATAATATCTTATCTCTTTATTTAATGGAGAGAGAATATTTTAACCAATATTCTCTCCTAGATATTAGGAAACTCATTATGGGAGACTAATAAAGACAATATCGTATTCCTTTATTTAATGGAGAGATAATATTTCAACCATTATTATTCTCTCTCTTTATTATTTAGTTACTTGATTTCTTTTCAACAAATCTAGCAACTAATTAAAGAGAGAATATTGGGTATTAAAACTTTAAAGTAGGCGCCCATTTTAGCTAGTATTGGGCATATGAATTTCGAATTTTACAGTGTCCAATAGGCCTGACTTAAAATTTAATTAATTAAATACATGTTCTAACAATAAATAATTAATTTAACAATAAATAAATAATTTAACAATAAATAAATAATTTAACAATAAATAATTAATTCGGAAAAAATACAATTTTCCGAAATAATGGTGCAAGAAAATTTAAAGCTGTGAGATTGTAAACAATAATTCTCATTATTGCTTTAGAGTTCTTATTCATCTTATCAAAGACGACTCGGGGACTATGGACTTAGTAATAGAAGCTCCTACAAATCTGAGTAAATATATTAAAAAATTCCTTTCTCATATTTAAATGATTCGTCAATTTGGGTGTCACTCCACAATATGAACCGAGACAACACTCTACTTATTACTAGAATTATGTTTTACTCATCTTAAGAGTGTCCATTGATATATTCAGTTCATGAGCTTAATCCTCCAGGTTCAACTCGTATCGAAAAAGGTCAATTGTTCCGTTATACCTTTCTTGATACATATAAGCCCTAAGCATCGTTGCTTCCCCAGCGAAACTTTCGTACGTACTTACTACTAAACTGTGCACAATCAATCTGTTCTGGGATCATTCCTTAGGTGAGTGAACACTGACCTTCTTTCAAGAAAGCTGGATTCTGTATCTGTGAATCACTTCACACTTGGATTATATCCCGAATTCCCAAGAGATACGTATTGAAGCATCTTCAAGTAGCCATTAGCGAATGAGTCAAAGAACTCGGTAATACAACCTAGAATTTGGTGACCACTTCAGAATATAGATCGAGTCTCACTGTGACCATCATATCGGCCCTAGTTAGTGTACTGTAACGGTACTTAAACGACACATCAACCACCAAACTCTGTTCAGGCCGTACACATACCAAAAGTGTAGAATGCTCCCCCAAAGTGATCAACCTTCGCTTGCTTTCCACATATGTGATTTTAGATCTAGCTATCCGAGCATGGATCAATCATAGATCTCGTTTTAGCACACCGACCAAACTTAGATGCCCAACATGTAATTCAATTTAATACGGAGGTTATTGATGATATTTGTTATTTATTCTAATGAGAAAACAACCCACTAATCAATAATGGTAATAAATTAAACTTCCTATTATATTCAGCAATCATTCATGTATAATTTATTATCTTCAGTGGACAACATTCCTTACAGGCTGCGGATGGCTTCGTCGGTGACCTTGTGGAGCTTGAAAGTGTTGTTGTTTTTGAAGAAGTTGGTGAAGTGGTCTTGTGGGTCTTCGCTGTGCAATAATGCGAATTAGGATTTGTTGTGATAAAATCACAGCATCTTTGGTGTGCAATCTTTCGAATTGGGATTTTTTGCGATAAAATCACACACGCAAACACATGTTTCGCCGAAGTAATATAGATATGAAGTAACAAGTATCGATCCCACAAGGACTAGCAATTTTTAACAATTTACTAAAACTTGTAGCGAACGGTTTCTAAGAAAGGGTTATGATGTTTTGAAACGATAACTAAACTAAATAAGACAAAACTAACATATTATTCATGACTTTTCAATAAAGGTAAAGTATGGGTCACGATCTAACAAGGTCAGGGGTTTTGGGTTTGAACAACAAAATATACTCATGTGGATTAGCTTCTCGCAAGTGTTCTAGCAAAACTATGTAATTGACGATTTGTTATCCGCTCGGCCTCTGATCATATTTAAAAAATTACACGCAATACGACAAGAGTTCAAATGATTACATAAATTTCCTAGATTTTCTACTAACCTAGGATCACCTATGAAGACATGAACAAAAGAACAATTATTCACTCTCTCTCAAGTAGCTAAATAATCCTAGATAACAATTCTAATGCTGATCAAGTACTAAAAAGCATTAAACACAATTCATGTCAAGCAACCATAATATTGAAGTTGACAGGCACTATCTAACTCTAACGAATACCCCAATCATTGCAAATTCCGACTACATCGTAACCCCGTAAGAAACTTAGCTTCTAATGATTTTCATATTCAACAATAAACAAAGCATAATAATTGAAAGCAATAAAACAAATATTGAAAGCTAAAGAAAATTCATAATAAATAAAATTGATGTTCAACAGTAATTCAACAACTAATAATAAAAAGAGATGAAGAAGGAAGAAGAACATATTGATTTGAGTTTAAGAGACTCGTCGGAGGTGTCGATTCCAACGAAGAACACTTTTTCTCTCTATAAAACCTCTCCAAAATAGGCAAACACTATAAGAGAAACTAAAATAAAAACAAAAGTGTGTTTTTGAGAGCCTAAATTTGTTTATATAGGTCAATGGGTGATTTTTGGATCTATTTGAAACCTTATATGAGATCCTAGGAAAATATTTTAAAATTGGAAAATTGAAAAAACGGATTTTTGGGCGCCACAGCACGTTCATTGCCATGTTTTGGCGCCTTCTGTCTCAGGATTTCAGCGCGGGGCGCTGAAACTGGGCAGCCGCGAATCGATTTTGAATTGGCCGTAACTTCTTACTACGATGTCATTTTTTTGCATATAAAAATGCGTTGGAAAGCTAAGAGAAATATTTATCCAATGGTGGAAAGAATTATGCCAAAATCGTCATTTCAGAATCTCAAATCATGCAGAAGAAGATGCCATATTTCTTGATTAGCTCTAATTCGTCCGAAAAATCTTCAAATCATCCCAAAATTGCTCCATTGCCCTCAAAACACTTTTAGCTCATGAAATACCTATAATAAAAAAGAAAAAATAAAAAAATATCAAAACCACCTAAGGAGTCACTTCGATTCAAGCCCATGAACGAGTGATTTAACCATATGGATCACACCCATCTTAATCTTGAAGTTATGGTTTTCTCAAGTGACCGAGAGTACGATGGTTGTCTACATCGTGTCGACCGGCGGAGACCTATATTCAAAGAGAGTTTCCGGCATAATGTTCGCGATGTAGTTGTTGTTGTTGTTGCCTTTGTTGCTAAGTTGATCGCTCATTCCTTGGTCTTTTGCGGTTTTGTTTGTACGTAGGTCTTTT